>NC_057814.1:573303736-573315810 GCF_018294505.1 Triticum aestivum | reverse complement strand
GAAAAAAAGAAAACATAAAAACCAGAGAAAAACAGTGCAGTTAAGGAAAAGAAAACAAAAAAAACTAGAGACAACCAAGAAAGAAACAAAAAACTAAAGAAAAGAAAAAATCAGTAAAACCAGGAATGAAACGAAGTAAAACGGAGAAAAATCAAAGGAAACAAAATAACAAAGAAACTCATGAAGAAATAAAAAAGCAAAAGAAAAACAAACAGAACAATAGAAAAAAACAGAGAAGAGCGCAATGTACGTTGCTATCATCAAATAGCGAGCATGTAGGAACGAAGTAGTGAGGACGCGCGAGCGAGCGAGGGCCATGAACGCGCCTGCCCATGTGATCATTGGGGAGGCTCTCGAAGGAGCGCTCCTCAACTAGTTACTCTCGCTAGAATATACTCTCACTACGAGCGAGACATAATGTTTGTGGGGCAGCCTCACGTTTAGCGAACGCCAAACTGGTCCGGCCCAGCGCACGAGGCGACAGCCTACAAGCTAGAGCTTCGTTTTTCTGTTATTTGCTCGTTCTTCGTTTTTGTTTTTTGCTTTCTTTTTTTATTTTTGTTTATTCCTCCAATTACTCTAAATGTATGTATTATAAAAACACTTGACATAAGACATTTTGAAAAAGTTAATCAAGCATCAAAATTTAAAATGTGTATATAAAAAAATTGATGTATACAAAAAATATACAATGTGTATGGAAAAAATGATCATATATTTTCAAAAAAACAATTAAGCATTTGGAAAAAAATATTAATCAACCATTTGATAAACAATTATTGTTGGGAAACGTAGCATGCAATTTCAAAAAAATTCCTAAGCTCACGCAAGATCTATCTAGGAGATGCATAGCAACGAGAGGGAGAGAGTGTGTCCACGTACCCTCGTAGACCAAAAGCGGAAGCGTTTGACAACGCGGTTGATGTAGTCGAGCTTCTTCTCATTCTGACCGATCAAGCACCGAACGTACGACACCTTCGAGTTCTGCACACGTTCAGCTCGATGACGTCCCTCGAACTCTTGATCCAGCAAAGTGTCGAGGGAGTAGATGAGTTCCGTCAGCACGACGGCGTGGTGACGGTGATGGTGAAGTGATCCGCGCAGGGCTTCGCCTAAGCACTACGAGAATATGATCGGAGGCTTAAACTATGGAGGGGGGCGCCGCACACGGCTAACAATCATTGGTGTGTGTTCTAGGCGCCCCCTCCCCACATATATAGGTGGCAGGGGGAGGGGAGCTGCCATGTGGCGCCCCAAGTAGGAGGAATCCTACTTGGGGGCCTATTCCAATTCCCCCCTTACCATATTCATCGGAGGGGGAAGGAAAGAGGAGGGAGGAGGGAAGGAAGGGGGAGGCTGAATCCCTCCCCTTCCTTCTCTCTTCCCTCTTTCCCTTTCCCTCTGGTGCGGCCCATATGGGGGGCGCAGCAGCCCCTACTGGCTGTTGCGTTTCCCCTCTTGGCCCATTAGGCCCATATCTTTGCCGGGGGGTGCCCGCAACCCCTTCCGGTGACCCGATATGTACCCGATACTCCCCGGAACACTTCTGGTGTCCGAATACTATCGTCCTATATATCAATCTTTACCTCTTGACCATTTCGAGACTCCTCGTCATGTTCGTGATCTCATCCGGGACTCCGAACAACATTCGGTCACCAAATCACATAGCTCATATAATACAAAATCATCATCGAACATTAAGCGTGCGGACCCTACGGGTTCGAGAACTATGTAGACATGACCGAGACACCTGTCCAGTCAATAACCAATAGTGGAACCTGGATGCTTGAAAGGATCGAGAAGAGGTGTCTAGAGGGGGGTGAATAGACTCTTAGCAAGAAAAGTGGCAGTTTTTAATTTCTTCAAGTTGAAGTGGAGTTTTAGCACATGTTTAAACATTCACAATACATATCACGCAAGCATGACAAGAGTATATGGGCAGCGGAAAGTAAAGCATGCAATTTTGCAAGAATGTAAAGGGAAGGGATTGGAGTGTGCAAACGCAATGTAGACTCGGAAATTTTTTATCCGTGGTTCTGATAGGTGGTGTTATCGTACATCCACGCTGATGGAGACTTCAACCCACGAAGGGTAACGGCTGCGCGAGTCCACAAAGGGCTCCACCCATGAAGGGTCCACGAAGAAGCAACCTTGTCTATCCCACCATGGCCATCGCCCACGAAGGACTTGCCTCACTAGGGTAGTTCTTCACGAAGTAGGCGGTCTCCTTGCCCGTACAAACTCCTTGGTTCAACTCCACAATCTTGACGGAGGCTCCCAAGTGACACCTAACCAATCTAGGAGACACCACTCTCCAAAAGGTAATAGATGGTGTGTTGATGATGAACTCCTTGCTCTTGTGCTTCAAATGATAGTCTCCCCAACACTCAACTCTCTCTCATAGGATTGGATTTGGTGGAAAGATGATTTGAGTGGAAAGCAACTTGGGGAAGGCTAGAGATCAAGATTTGTGTGGTTGGAATGGAATATCTTGACCTCAACACAAGTGTAGGTGGTTCTCTCTCAGAAATGTATACTGGAAGTGTAGGCACGTTCTGATGGCTCCCTCCACGAATGAAGAGTGGGTGGAGGGGTATATATAGCCTCCACACAAAATCTAACCGTTACACACAATTTACCAAACTCGGTGGGAGCGAATCAGAAAACTCGGTCAGACCGATTTAGTTCATAATGTGACTGTTAGGCATTTCGGTGGAACCGATATGATCAACTCGGTAGGACCGATGTGCTAGGGTTAGGGTAAAGCCTCATCTCGGTTTGACCGATTACACAAACTCGGTGGGACCAATTTGGTTAATAAGCGAAACAGAGAGTTGGCCAAGCAAACTCGGTGAGACCGATTGCATATCTCGGTGAGACCAAAATTATTGCAATAGGCAACAAAGAGTTTGCAAGCCCATCTCGGTGAGACCAAATTGATTAGGGTTTCTGGCAGTGGCTATGTCAACTGAACTCGGTGGCGCTGGATAGAAGGATTCGGTTGGGCCGAGTTTGACTTTTGGTTTGGGACATATGTGGATATGAGAAAGTAGTTGAGGGATTTGGAGCATATCACAAAGCACTTTGAGCAAGCAAGCCATTAAGCAACACCTCATCCCCTTTTAATAGTATTAGCTTTCCTATGGACTCAATGTGATCTTCGATCACTAAAATGAAAATGCAGAGTCTTGAGATTTTGAGCTTGAGCCAATCCTTTGTCCTTAGCATCTTGAAGGGGTTCCACATCCTCTAGTCCATGCCACTCCATTGTTGAACTTATCTGAAACATACTAGGTAGAAGTATTAGTCCAACAAGAGATATGTTGACATTAATTACCAAAATCACCCAGGGAGCACTTGTGCTTTCAATCTCCCCCCCCCCCCTTTTGGTAATTGATGACAACATACATCAAAGCTTTAGATAAAGATATAGAGAGAAAGATAGGTAAAGCTTTGGAAAGACATGCAACATGCATAGGCTCCCCCTACATGTATGCATTAATGTAAATATGAATATAAGAGCATGTGAATGCATGATCATGATAGAGCAAGCAATGAGTTACATGTATCTTGGCTATATGCATCAGAGCAAATGGTGTGAATATTGGAAATGTACCTTCATGCTCATGAGTCCTTCTTGCAAACAATATGTACATCAGCAAGAGATCCTCATGCACATGAGTGTGATGCATATACTTACCTTGTGGTCTTGAGCTGGCTTTGGAAGAGATGAATCTGAGTAAACAAAGTTAGATAACACAGAAACACCTACTAAGCAGAGCAAGAACTGCAAACCACAAGTGTGCCAAGATTGGGATGACATGTAGAGTGTGAGTACTGGGTACTCTATTGGATATAGACATGTCCCCAAAAGGTAAAGATATGCAATGAATTCAAAGACTTCCTTCCCTTAGATGTCTTGCTCCCCCTGAATCTTGTATGGGATACTGGGAGAAGATAGGGAACAGAAAGACAGAGCAAATGCAAACAACCAAACAAACATGAACATGTCTTTCTCCCTCTAAAGACATGTGACTTCTATCCTCTTTGAATACCAAGCATCTGGGGCCTTTGATGTGATTCCTCTTTCCCCCTGTTGAAGAATTCTCTCCCCCTGTTGAAGTGATTAAGCTTTGATGTGATCTCTCTCTCCCCCTTTGACATCAATTTCCAAGAAGGGATCTTCTGGAATGTGAGTCAAACTAGGTTTGGTCCTTGAGTCACAGAGCAAAGCAGCATATAGAATGTGATGCTGGTAGAGGACAAGAATCATTGAGTGGAGCTGGAACAAAAATACAGGAACAAGTGGCAAATTGTCTTCTCTGTAGTGAAATCGGTGACACCGAGTTGTATTCTTCGGTGGCACCGAATAGGTTCGATTTGACCGAAAACAACAGACCGGTGTGACCGAGTTCAACACAGAGAGAACACTTGTCACCTCAGCTCACTAGGCAAATAAGATCTCACAAGGATTTGCAAGGAAATAACTGAAGGATTTGCAATGAATTGGATGCAAGGAATGCAGAACAAAACAGAAAGGAAAAAGATCTAGATGAAGTTTTTATTTTGAAAGGGGAAACAAATATGCATGAGACAAATGCAAGAGCACAGAGAAACACTAGAGAACTTCATCTAGAAATGGTCGGCGGCAAAGTCACCTATGTTAGAGTATATTGACTTAGGAGTCAAGTGAGGGCACTTGATCATAGGCCATACTCATTGTTTAAGCTCAAAATGGGGTTACCATTTTTCGTTTAAGTATCTTGATGTATTCTCATCTTGTTGAGTTGCTTTGACCCATGACTTGGAGTAAAGCCTCTCTAAGATGGAACAACATACCTTGGGTGGTGGTGTTGATCTTGATCATGTAGTTGAACTTGTGTGGGTTGCTCAAGGTTGATGTAGCTCATCAAGAGTTGGGAGCACCACTTGGAATTGAGTTCATCTACCTACATGGGTTAGTTTTGCAAGGAAGAGCACTTGTGTATCCAAAATGGCAATCATGAAACTTGGTATAGAATTTGTCAAAGGATATGTTTGAATTTCGTGCTTGCTTGTCTTCAACCACCATGTTGTAGAGACTTGGTGATGTAGAGATTGCTCAAGATGTGAGTGAGTTGCAATCTCATAGATTTAGATTCATCCAAGTACCTACAAGGGTTAGATAGCATGCAAGGGTGCAAGTATATCCAAGACATATGGATAGCATCATGAAAGAAAAATCAAGGATTAGTCATAGGCTCATGCCTTGCATGTATCCAAATGGAGTTCCTACTCCAAGTTTGAAGCATCAATGATGTTCAATTCACCTCTCAACCGGCAAAATACTTTCTCATCAAGTGGTTTGGTGAATATATCTGCCAATTGCTTATCGGTACGAACATGCTTAAGATCAATGTCTCCTTTAGCAACATGATCTCGAATGAAATGATGACGAACTTCAATATGCTTAGTTCGTGAATGTTGCACGGGATTGTGAGCAACCTTAATAGCACTTTCATTGTCACAAAACAATGGAACATGTTTCACATATATCCCATAATCTTTAAGAGTTTGGGTCATCCAAAGTAATTAAGCACAACATGATCCAGCGGCAATATATTCCGCTTATGCGGTGGATAAGGATACCGAGTTTTGTTTCTTGGAGGACCAAGACACAAGAGATCTACCAAGAAATTGACAAGTACCCGAAGTGGACTTTCTATCAACCTTGTCGCCGGCATAGTCCGAATCGAAGTAGCCAACAAGATCAAAAGAGGACCTCTTAGGATACCAAATGCCAAAATTTGGTGTATGTATTAAATATCTCACTATCCTTTTCACAGCCTTAAGATGACATTCTTTAGGGGCCGCTTGATATCGTGCACACATGCACACACTTAGCATAATATTGGGACGGGATGCACATAGATATAATAATGAACCAATCATAGAGCGGTAAACCTTTTGATCAACCGGTTCACCGTCCTTAGTCAGATCAAGATGTCCACTAGTAGGCATGGGTGTATTCATACCTTTGCATTCTTGCATATTAAACTTCTTGAATAAGTCCTTGGTGTACTTTGTTTGAGAGACAAAGTTACCTTCCTTAGTTTGCTTGATTTGCAAACCAAGAAAGAATTTGAGTTCACTCATCATAGACATCTCAAACTTCTCTGACATTAGCTTTCCAAACTTCTCACTAAAATGAGGGTTAGTCGAACCAAATATTATATCATCAACATAAATTTGGCACACCAATAATTCACCATTAACCCTTTTAGTGAAAAGAGTAGAATCTATTTTTCCAATCTCAAAGCCTTTTTCAATAAGGAACTTGGTCAAGCATTTATATCATGCTCTAGGAGCTTGTTTAAGACCATAAAGAGCTTTGTGAAGTTTGTAAACATGATTGGGTTTCTTAGGATTAACAAAGCCGAGAGGTTGTTTAACATAAACTTCCTCCTCAATTTCACCATTTAGAAAAGGCACTTTTAATGTCCATTTGGTACAAGGTGATATCATGGTGATTAGCATAAGCAAGTAACATGCGAATGGACTCAAGTCTAGCAACGGGGGCATATGTCTCACCATAGTCCATACCTTCGACTTGAGTGTAGCCTTAGGCGATGAGACGTGCGTTTTTGCGAACTACTTGTCCATCTTCATCTTGCTTGTTGCGGAACACCCATTTGGTACCAATGATGTTGTGGTTGTTGTCGGGCTTCTCGACCAATGTCCACACTTGATTTCTCTCAAAGTTGTGTAGCTCTTCGTGCATGGCATTTATCCAATCCGGATCTTCCAATGCTTCTTCAACCTTCATAGGTTCAATGCTAGAGATGAATGAATAATGTTCACAAAAGTTAGCCAAACGAGTTTTAGAGCGAGTGATTCTCCCGGTTTGGATATCATTGTAGATTTGTTCGACAGGATGGTCTCTGGCGACTCTTGCTCGAACTCGTGAGAGCTTTTATTTTGGTCAGGGTGGAACATCTTCTTCATCATCTTGTTCTTCTTCTTGGCCTTCTTCATTGTTGACGTTGTCTTTCCCTTGTCGTGGTGGAGAAGGAGGTTGATGAGGTTCATCTTGGTGTACTTCCTCGTTTTCTTCATCTTGGCGTGTCCCACTTGTGGATGCTTCCGTATCAACTCTTGGTTCACCTTGTCGTGAGGTAGAAGCTTCCACATGGACGGACGAGGTACTCTCCTTCACCTCCGTTGGACGGATCTTGCCAATAGACAAGTCTTGGATTGCTTCCGAAGGATCTTTATCTCCTACATCAATTGGCAATTGCTCTACTTGCGAGCCGTTAGATTCATCAAACTTCACATCTACCGTCTCTTCAACCTTTCGGGTGAAATTGTTGTAGACACGGTAAGTGTGAGAGTTTGAGGCATAACCAAGTAGGAAACCTTCATGAGATTTAGGAGCAAATTTAGAACGACGATGCTTATCAAGAATGTAGCACTTTGAGCCGAATACTCGAAAGTATCCAACTCGGGGTTTGTTACCGGTGAGAAGCTCGTATGCCGTTTTGCCAAGTAGCTTGTGAAGATACAAGCGATTTGTTGCATGACAAGCTGTCTCAACCGCTTCCGCCCAAAAGTGTTTTGGAGTCTTGTACTCATCAAGCATCGTTCTTGCCATCTCAATAAGAGTCCGGTTCTTCCTCTCAACAACTCCATTTTGTTGAGGCGTGTACGTAGCCGAGAACTCGTGTGAAATCCCTTCTTCGTCAAGAAAGGTATCCACATTTGCGTTCTTGAACTTCGTTCTGTTGTCACTGTGAACCTTCTTGATCTTCACTTCAAATTGATTTTGGGCCTTCCTAGCGAAGTTCTTGAAGATCTTTTGGACCTGCGATTTATCATCAATAAAGAACACCCACGTAAATCTTGAAAAATCATCAACTATGACTAGACCAAATGAGTTACCACCGAGACACTTGTAGGCATTGGGACCAAAGAGATCCATATGAAGTAGCTCGAGCGGTCTTCTCGTGGTCATGATGTTCTTCACGGGGTGGCTCCCTCCAACTTGTTTTCCTGCTTGACAAGCACTACAAAGTCTATCCTTGTCAAATATAACATCTTTTACTCCAAGGATATCATCACCTTTAATAAGATTATCAAGATTTCGCATGCCCACATGACCTAACCTTCTATGCCACAACCAACCTTTTGAAGATTTAGCAATTAAGCAAGTTCTTGGTTGAGACTTTTTAGTGAAATCAACAATGTAAAGATCACCTCTACGAATACCGGTAAAGACCATTTTATGATTATCTCTATGAAACACTTGGCAATCTACTTCAGTAAATAGGACATTGAAGCCAAAGTCAGCAAGCCTAGATACGGAAAGTAAATTATAGCCAAGAGATTCAACGAGCATGACATTTTGTATGGAGCTATCATGTGAGATGGCCACCTTACCGAGGCCAACCACCTTACCCTTTGAGTTATCATCAAAAGTGACATACTTTGAGGGCCGTCGTTTTCAGCAAGCTCACGAAACATATCCTTGTCTCCGGTCATGTGATCGGTACATCCACTATCAAGGACCCATTCCTTTCCTCCAGCCATGTAGCCGCGAAGATTAGCCATAAGACCAAAGTGTCTCATAGACTCATCGAGATCAAAGTCACTATCATCGTCCTCATCATAGTATCCATGTTCAACATCATCATATGATGGATCAATCCCTAGAGAGAGTGATTCATTAGATAAATGATCATCACAATAGTCATCTTTATGAAATCTAATGGCTTCGGAGAGGGTATTGCTAATGATTCCTACATCTCCTTTGGCATGCATGAGGTCACGAAGCTCAAATAGGCAAACATCAAACTTGGGATCACTAGTACTCATTTTATTCAAGGCAATTGACTTATGAAGAATTTCATCTAGATTTTGCAAGGAATAGTTTGGAAATCTTTCCTCAAGAAATCTCCATATGGTGTAAGCACAATCTAGAGCAGGTAAGCTAGCAATCAAATTTTTAGGCAATCCTCTAATGATAAGATTAATAGTTCTAAGATTGCGAATCATTTCAAGATCCTCATCGGGTGTGGGATGCATAGGATTCAATGCGAGCACAAGGAGTAGTAATGTACTTGCTCAAATGATATTCATTGAAGATCTCAAGCATCTCATTTTTTCACTCATGAAAGAACTCTCCATCAAGTATAGGCACTCTATGTCTAAGACTCCCCAACGTAGACTCATCCATCTTCCTCCAATGGTGATTAAACCAAAGCAATGGAAACCAATGCTCTGATACCAATTGAAAGGATCGAGAAGAGGTGTCTGGAGGGGGTGTGAATAGACTCTTAGCAAGAAAAGTGGCAGTTTTAATTTCTTCAAGTTGAGGTGGAGTTTTAGCACATGTTTAAACATTCACAATACATATCAAGTAAGCATGACAAGAGTATATGGGCAGCGGAAAGTAAAGCATGCAGTTTTGCAAGAATGTAAAGGGAAGGGATTGGAGTGTGCAAACGCAATGTAGACTCAAATATTTTTTTTTCCGTGGTTCCGATAGGTGGTGCTATCGTACATCCACGTTGATGGAGACTTCAACCACAAAGGGTAACGGCTGCGCGAGTCCACGGCGCGCTCCACCCATGAAGGGTCCACGAAGAAGCAACCTTGTCTATCCCACCATGGCCATCGCCCACGAAGGACTTGCCTCGCTAGGGTAGATCTTCACGAAGTAGGCGATCTCCTTGCCCGTACAAACTCCTTGGTTCAACTCCACAATCTTGACGGAGGCTCCCAAGTGACACCTAACCAATCTAGGAGACACCACTCTCCAAAAGGTAATAGAATGTGTGTTGATGATGAACTCCTTGCTCTTGTGCTTCAAATGATAGTCTCCCCAACACTCAACTCTCTCTCATAGGATTGGATTTGGTGGAAAGATGATTTGAGTGGAAAGCAACTTGGGGAAGGCTAGAGATCAAGATTTATGTGGTTGGAATGGAATATCTTGACCTCAACCCAAGTGTAGGTGGTTCTCTCTCAGAAAATGTATGCTGGAAGTGTAGGCACGTCCTGATGGCTCTCTCCACGAATGAAGAGTGGGTGGAGGGGTACATATAGCCTCCACACAAAATCTAACCGTTACACACAATTTACCAAACTCGGTGGGACCGAATCAGAAAACTCGGTCAGACCGATTTAGTTCATAATGTGACCGTTGGGCATTTCGGTGGGACTCATATGATCAACTCGGTAGGACCAATGTGCTAGGGTTAGGGTAAAGCCTCATCTCGGTTTGACCGATTACACAAACTCGGTGGGACCGGTTTGGGTAATAAGCGAAACAGAGAGTTGGCCAAGCAAACTCGGTGAGACCGATTGCATATCTTGGTGAGACGGAAATTATTGCAATAGGCAACAGAGAGTTTGCAAGCTCATCTCGGTGAGACCGAGATCCCATCGGTGAGACCGAATTGATTAGGGCTTCTGGTAGTGGCTATGTCAACTGAACTCGGTGGCACCGGATAGAAGGATTCGGTTGGGCCGAGTTTGACTTTTGGTTCGGGACATATGTGGATATGAGAAAGTGGTTGAGGGCTTTGGAGCATATCACTAAGCACTTTGAGCAAGCAAGCCATTAAGCAACACCTCATCCCCTTCTAATAGTATTGGCTTTCCTATGGACTCGATGTGATCTTGGATCACTAAAATGAAAATGCAGAGTCTTGAGATTTTGAGCTTGAGCCAATCCTTTGTCCTTAGCATCTTGAAGGGGTTCCACATCCTCTAGTCCATGCCACTCCATTGTTGAACTTATCTGAAACATACTAGGTAGAAGTATTAGTCCAACAAGAGATATGTTGACATTAATTACCAAAATCACCCAGGGAGCACTTGTGCTTTCAATGCTCATATTGGTTCCTACATATTCTATGAAGATCTTTATCGGTCGAACCGTAATGACAACATACGTTATTCCCTTTGTCATCGGTATGTTACTTGCCCGAGATTCGATCGTCGGTATCTTTATACCTAGTTCAATCTCGTTACCGATAAGTCTCTTTACTCGTTCTGTAATACATCATCCCGCAACTAACTTATTAGTCACATTGCTTGCAAGGCTTCTTATGATGTGTATTACCGAGAGGGCCCAGAGATACCTCTCCGATACTCAAAGTGACAAATCCTAATATCGATTTATGCCAACCACTACAGGAAACAGCTATTTTGCCGTCTGCCACGGCGGACGGCAAAGGCTCGAACGGCGGACGGCAAAGGCCTTTGCCGTCAGCCGCGGACGGCAAAAGGCTCCGGCAAAGTAGGCTACGGTAAACAGCTGCTTTGTCGTCCGCTTCCTGGCGGCGGACGGCAAAGGCTCTTTGCCGTCTGCGGCGGACGGCAAAGAGAGCGGACGGCAATAATTGCGCTGTCAGTCCGTTAAGTGGCTAACGGCAGGCCTTTGCCGTCCGCCGCTGACGGCAAAATTTCTATGGTCTTTGCCGTCCGCCGTATGATGTCATCTACACGTCACTAGATGGCAGGTTCTTTGTCGTCTGCCGCTGATGGCTTTTTGCCATCGGCGCCGGCGCAGCGAGACGTCCCGTCGGCGGCGGCGGTCCGCGGGCGGCGCCGATTCACACGCCACCGCCCGACGCCCGCCTACGCACGCCACCGCTTGACCGCCCGCGCACGCCGACGCCTGGCCTCCTGCGCCCTTGACAGCTCGACATTAATCACCGGCGCCGATTCGCACGCCGCCGCCTGGCCTTCTGCGCCCTTGACCGCTCGGCTGGCCCGGCATTAATCGCCGGCGCCGATTCGCACGCCGCCGCCTGGCCTTCTGCGCCCTTGACCGCTCGGCTGGCCCGGCATTGATCACCGGCACCCACCCCGCCCACCACGCCTATAAAAAGCGCCTCGCCCCGCCGTGGCTCTCACACCGCCCCTCGCCTTCCCTCTCCTTCTCCCCCTGCCGCCGGCATCGCCCCTCTTGCGCCCTACCTCTCCCTCTCGCCGGCGATGGCCCGCTCCACCTTGACCCTCGAGGAGGCGGAGGAGCTCGCCCACTTCGTCATCCCCGCCGCTCCCGACGTGCGCCTCCCGGCGAGGTG
>NC_057814.1:573302224-573303250 GCF_018294505.1 Triticum aestivum | reverse complement strand
GCCAGAGCCGGCGCCGGAACCTGAGCCGGCGTTGCTGGCCGAGTACAGGCGGCTGGCGGCGGAGGCCGGCGACCCGGAGGACATGCCGGGCTACCTGACGGCGATCCGGGAGTCGAAGAACGCGTCGATGCCGCCACCCCTCGTGCAGGAGTACATGCAGCTCGCCCCGGTCGCCGTCCACCCAGAGGACCCGCCGGACTTCCCCGGCTACCACGCCGCTGTGGCCGACTCGATGGCTGCGCCGGTTGTGGACCTGGACGATAGCAGCAGCGACAACGGCGACGACAGCGACGGGCTCTACGACGAGATGGACTTTGGCGGCATCGAGGACGAGTAGTTTAGTTTAGGTTATTTTCGAAATAACGTTTAGTAATATTTAATTATTTTCCTAATGTTGTTTAGTTTAGTCAAGTTTAATTTCTAGTATTATGTAAAATATTTATGAAAACTATGATGAAATATCGAGTGTGTTTGCGTGGTTTTAAATTATTGTTTGCAAATTGAATTTTCGAATTAATACTATTATGTTTGCAAAAAAAGTTTGAAAATTAGGATAGAAAATAAAAAAGAAAAAAAGAGGACAGCTAAATAATATTAGCAAAATAGAATGAAAATAAATTTTAAAAACAGAAATGAGTTAAACTTAGAAATAAAAAAATTCTAAAAATTAGGAAAGGAAATAAAAAACGAAACAAAGGTGGACAATAAATAATAGTATCAAAAACAATGAAATTGTTCTCTTAAAAAATTAAAACAGAAGTAATGTTGAATTGAAAAAATTATAAAAATGAAACAAAATAAATAAAAATGAAGCATTAAAATATTAAATAATATTAGGAAAATAGATAGAATGAAAATAAACTCATTTTCGAACGAGGCCTTTGCTCCTACCCGAACGGTGTCCGGAGAACGAGGTCGATTTTTTGACATCTTCAGAATGGCCAGAATGGGCTTCAGGCTCGGGGTCGGGGTCTCGGGGTCGGGGTGTCGGGTCGGGGTGCCGTCTCGGGGTCGGGGTGCCGGGTC
>NC_057814.1:573299606-573301142 GCF_018294505.1 Triticum aestivum | reverse complement strand
CGCGGCGGCGGCGGCGGGGTGGGAGGAGAGAAACGGCGAGGGAGAGAAGAAGTGAGTAACGGGCGGGGGGTACGGGCCGTTAGGTAGTGAGCTCTTTGCCGTCCGCCCCTCTTTGCCGTCCGCTTTTTTGCCTAGCGGACGGCAAAGAGGTGGCCCGTTAAGTTTTTCCCAAACGGGCGGGGGGTGGGGGCCACCTCACTCTTTGCCGTCCGCCAGCGGATGGCAAAGATTCTTTGCCGTCTGCTGGCGGACGGCAAAGAGCTGGCAGATGGCAAAGAGCTTCTTTGCCGTCTGCCCTTTCTTTGCCGTCTGCTTTTGGGTAGCTGATGGCAAATAGCTTCTTTGCCGTCAGCTAGCAGACGGCAAAGAGCTGGCAGATGGCAAATTAGCTGATTCCAGTAGTGAACCTGCAACAAACACCTTCGGAGATACCTGTAGAACATATTTATAATCACCCAGTTACGTTGTGACGTTTGATAGCACACAACGCATTCCTCCGATATCCGGGAGTTGCATAACCTCATAGTCAAAGGAATATGTATATAACATGAAGAAAGCTATAGCAATAAAATTGAACGATCAATATGCTAAGCTAACGGATGGGTCATGTCCATCACATCATTCTCCTAATGATGTGATCCCGTTCATCAAATGACTACACATGTCTATGGTTAGGAAACTTAACCACCTTTGATAAACGAGCTAGTCTAGTAGAGGCTTACTAGGGACATGGTGTTTTGTCTATGTATCCACACATGTATCAAGTTTCCGGTTAATACAATTCTAGCATGAATAATAAATATTTATCATGATATAAAGAAATATAAAATAAAAACTTTATTATTGCCTCTAGGGCATATTTTCTTCAATTATTCATGTATCTTTTTGCATGAAAATATGTGTCTCATTTATATCATAAGGATCATAGTACAACCCACGTACACACCGACCTGATAAAACAGAAAAGACGGGAGTACACTAGCCTTTGAACAGGAAGGCATTTGAAAAATGTAAAATGTGCGTAGGAAAAATTGTTTTGATCTATACGAAAAAGGATACAAAAAATATAGTGTATGAAAAAATATTGATCATGTATTTATAAAAAGTTAAATGTGTATAAAAAATGTTCCTGCTATATAAAAAATTTATGCAAATGTGTATGGAAGAAGTAGATATAAAATAACATATGTTTGTAAAAATGTTAATCATATATTCAAAAATGTATGTGTGGTTTTAAAAAAAATGTCAATTACCATAATAAATGTTCAACGTGTATTTTAGAAAATGTTGGCCATGTATTAAAAAAAGGGTTCCTAAGATGTTTTTAAGAAAAAAAATATACATCATGTATTTGAGAAATGTACAGCGTGTATCAAAACAAATGTTTCACATGTACACTGAAAATGTACACTGAGCGCTGAAAAAGACATGTATTGAAGAAAAACGAAAAATAATCAAAACCAGCAAAGAAAAGTAAATAAACCGAAGAAAACCGAAGCATAGCCAAGGAAAAAGGCAGGGAAGAAACAAAAGAAA
>NC_057814.1:573292696-573299257 GCF_018294505.1 Triticum aestivum | reverse complement strand
GAAAACTAGTGCAAAAAAAGGAAACAAAGAAAAATAAGAAAACTGGAGAAAACCAAGAAAGAAACAAAAAAATGAAAAAACAAATAAAAGAAAAAAAGAAAAATCGATAATAATACAAAAAAACAGTGAAAAACAAGCAAAAACAAAAAAAACAGAAGAAATCTGTGAAAAACGGGAAAAGAGGGAAAGAAAAATGAAAAGGAAACGAAAAAGGGAAATAAAATAGAGAAGAACGCATAGTACACTGCTACTGGCGAAAGAGCGAGCGAGCACTAAGAAGAGGCTCTCCGCTATCCATACAAAAAAGCTCGTCTTGATTTCAAGTCGAAGACTAATTTTTTTGAGAGAAATCTTATGATTTATTCATCTTTAATTATGGTAGTACAACGAACACCAGAAATAATAAAAATTAAATCCAGATCCGTAGACCATCTAGCGACAACTACAAGCACTGAAACAAGCCGAAGGCGCGCCTTCGTCATCGTCCCTCCCTTTCCGGAGCCGGATAAAACTTGTTATAGTAGACAATCAGGAAGTCCTCGTGCTAAGACCTCATAGGACCAGCATACCAAAACAGCAACCGTCGCCGATGAAGAGAAGTGTAGATCGGAAGGATCCAATCTGAAGACAAATGAACATAGACTGGATCCACGTGGATCCACTGTAGACAAACGCCGATCGAATCCCACGAGATCGGCTGAAGATAAACCTCCATACGCCTTCCGGCGATGCTAGAAGCACCGTCTAGACGGGGGCTAGTGGGGGAGAACCTTATTCAATTTTCAGGGAGCCGCCACCGCCTCGGCGACTTCGCTCCCCCGCGGCAAACGGCCTCGCGATCTGGTGCGTCGCAGTCGCCAGGGACGGCGGCGGCGTGGCCGGATCGGTTCGCGGCGGCGCGGCCGGATCTATGCCCAAGCGTGGGCCTTGATCGCTGGATTGCCGTCGGCACGATGGCGGGTGCGACTCGTTGGCAGCTGGGCAGATCCGCCGGGATTCTACACTTGTCTGGTCCTTGACAGCACGGGTAACTCCGGGGGAAACCCTAGATCTCCTTGGGATCGAGCGATGGCGGCGCTTGTGCGTCGTAGTCCCTCTTTAGGGCATCGCTTTGGAGTTTACTCCGGTTGAAGGGACCAGCGACGTCGGCGGCGCACGTCTGGTGGAGCAACTGCCGATGAAAATCGCGCCGACTACGGTCATGGCGGACGATGGCGGCGTCTTAGATGTCGTTCCCTTGTCGAGGCATCGTCGTTGCAGTCTGCGTCATCAGGCTTGGGATGCTCCGGGGGAAACCCTAGATCTAGGTCTTTCCGGATCAGATGATGATGGCGTTTTATCGCTTTCCCTACTGGGGGCATCGTTTTGGAGCAAGTGATGGCTGGGGGATGGTGGAGCGGTGCTTCATCTCACACATTGATGGCGGCGGTTATCGGCGGCATGGCGCTGTGGAGGCTCGGCGTCCGATGCGCGGGATGGACTCGCCCAGGAGGAGGTAGCTGTCTGGCGTCATGGTGACGTCGATGGCTGAGTGGCCAGACAAGGTAGATGCCTCAATATGATCTGAAGACGGACCTGTGGAAGATGGCGGCGACGACACACGAGTGCGTCTGACCGGATTGTGCCCCAGACCCGGTATGTGGCTCGGCTGGGGCTTCCGGCTTTTGATGTTAGGCTTAGGTGAGTGGTCTGAGTGGCCCAGCTAGCACCCCTTCATCGTATGAATAGGAGTAGCGGCATATGTTGTTAAGATGGTGGATTCAAGCATATTATTGTAATACTTTGTAAGGTCCCCAAGAATAATCAATAAAGTGACGTATGCATCTCCCAGATGCAGAGGCCGGGGGTCATCCTCCTTTTTTAAAAATCGTTTGTGGTGGGGAAAACATGTATTGTTAATGTCATCGAATCTTTTTGTGCGGGGGAATGTCATCGATTCAGACGATTTGTTATTTTCTAGTGAAACTTTTGAGTAAATTTTGTTTCAAAATATTACGGCGATGAAGACTGAAAAGCATAAGCAAGCTCAGCACTGAGCAGTATTCGGACATTTGGAGGCAAAAGCGCAACCGGCAGGCGAGGCGAAATCATCGAAACGCCCACCAACTCCCAACAACCGGTCGAGGCCATGGCGGCGGCGCAGAAGCCGGCGAAGCGGCTCGGCGGCATGGCGGAGGCGCTCGCCATCGCCGGGGACCTCGGCTTCCCGGCCCCTCCCGCGCAGGTTACCCCCACCCCCTTCGCTGCGCCTTGTCGATTTACTTCTGCCCCCCAGCAAATCCCTCTCCTGTCAATTTCGTGCCTTCCGCGCCATTTCGCGAGATCTGAATCTCTCGGTCGAATTCTTGTTCCTTTCAGATAATTGTAGGGTTCCGTTCCTCGTTTATTGCCGCCGGGGATTGTGAAATGTGGTTTTGAACCGAGTGCAGCCCCCGTATTAGAACCCTATTATTACTGTAATTTCTTCATGGTTTGAACAGGCTAAGCGTGTAGGTTCAGGGGAGTCCCGTACGCTTTGCTAGTCCTAAGAGGAACATCTATGGGGAATCATCTCCTCCTAAGTTTGGTGACTATAACCTGTAGGGTTCTTCATCTATTGAAACCTAGCAATCTTGGAGCTAGTTATAAGCTGTAGCCCATCTAAAATTGTTACTCTGTAAGATTGCTACGTCTCCCTCTGCTTTTGTTATGATGTCTAGCTTCGTCAAATTTACAGTGCTCTGTGTCACTAATAGTGATGGTGATGAGATGATTGTTCTTTTTATTTCGCAGAATATGGTCATGTGTGCTTCTCTAAGTCCTTACACTTCTTTGTTGTCACTTGCCATTGCAGGAAGATCAGAATACCTCTGACAAAAGTGATGACCTGGTGAGGGTATTAAGGGAGCTGACGGTCGTGCAGCGCAACATTGCCAATTTGCAAGTCGAGCTACAAGGCAGAAAGGTAATGTACTGACGACCAGTTGCTACTGTTTGTATGTTTACACCAATTCTGTGCCATGCCAATACGAATGCAGTTTTCCTTTGTTGATTACCTTTTCCGATCCCTTACTACACGATATTACTTTGACTTTACATCTACGCTTTCGTATTTCATCAATTTGTTTTGCTGTTGTGTATATCCTTTTCATTCTGTTACTGACTTACTGTGGTGGTGAGACTATGAAATTTCCATGAGGTTATTCATATTCTTGGTAGAAATGAGAACATCATGGATAATTAGAGCACTTTGGAGATACATTTGCTTCTATCAATATGTCCACTTTGACTATTATGGTGAATATGTCTTTGCTACCAAAGCATATTAATGACATGGATAATTTTGTTCTTCTTAAGTGAAAAGAATAATCTTATATCTATCTATGAACCTGATAGGCGCTCACACTTGCTTTACCTAAGTTTTCATGCTTGAAAATGAATTGCAATGTCCAAGCCTCTCTAAGTGTGCAAGGTTAAAGCTTTTAACTGGTGATGTATAAAACTTAAAACTGTTTACGCCGTATTAAGTGTGATCACAAGCAGAATAACAAGTGTCCAATTTATATTTCAATTGTAAACTTTGCTATATATCATCTCCAAATGCTGGTGTATTCAGTTTTCTGGGCTTTTGATTTGTGTCAGTTATCTTCGTCGATCATATTGATGAACTTTTGTTTACCGCAGGATGATAAAAACATTGCTCATTTGACTCATGTTAGTGAAATGGAGAAGAAGTGTGAATCGTTGGCCAGAATTACTGCTATTTTGAAAGATGTTATTCAAAACAAGGTACTGGAAGTCAGAAATCACTATTTTTTTACTTGCTTTCTTTCTTTCTTGGGACCACCTTTTACTCAGGTTATTGTGTGAAGAAAGTTCTGCCTGTGCTGTTGGCTGCTCCATATACCATACAAATCGACTAATTACAAGATCTGGATATCAAAATAACAACCCTTTTCTATCAGGACCGCATTATTGCCCGTCTGCAGCAACCTTACTCGCTTGACTGCATTCCTGTTGAAGCTGAATACCAGGTTGGGTTCTTGATCATTTTGATTTCAGATTTTTATAGAAAATATACATCCAGTTTTCTGGTTCTTGGCATTCTTTACAATGTATTGATGTGGAGGAGAATCTTAGGTGCACCTGCTTAGGTGATTTCTTTTTTCGTTTTTTGCGAATCGCTTAGGTGATTTCTTTACAAAGGAATGTGTGGTTTCTTGAGCGAAGCACAATTTTTCCTACTTACTATATTTGCTTCTTCTCAGAAACAATTCTCGGAGCTACTTCTGAAAGCGGCAAGTGATTATGGGGCATTGACAGCATCAGTTGGAGATTTCCAGTGGAGTCAAAACTTCAGAGAGTCGCCTGCTGTATGGGGTGTAAGTTGAAAACACTCATTCTGGTAATTAAATTAGGAGTCATAGTGAATTTATCCCGCGCAAAACACCTTCCACTGCAGATGCAAATATTAATTCTACGACTGTCAAATCTAGAGATGACAAATGATTTATCGTGTCAGTATAGAATGATTTTGTGCATTCTGATTGCATTTTCTTATGGCAGCTCTTTCTTGTCAGATAAGGAAATATTAATGACCATCTTTTATCTCTGAAGGAAATGCTACGACCGATACCTGCTGCGCTTGCATCCTGCACCCGGTTCTTCGAGGCCATGTCTGCGATGAGGGAATCCTTTTCTACTCTTCAAACACTACGCGTTGGTCATTCTTCTCTGTCAATGACCCCAGGTGGCTCCAGTGATGATTTGAAGTTCTTGACGCCACCTCAGAGGAGAGATGGCTCGACGCTCAATAGTTGGAAGCAAGTGGATGACGTAAACCCTGAAAGTGATGGACTCGACAATATCAACCAGAGGAGGCTGTCATGGCCATCCTCCATTAACAGGGACCTGTAGATTACAGCTCGCTAAGCTAATACTCAGCTATTTGCATTCTGTATAAATAGGATCGCCGAGGCTTGTCTTCAATTTTATTGTGTTTGGTTTCTTCTGGTCGCTGGCAAGAGCTATTATGAAATATCAGAACTAAGTAAGTTACCAGTAGGCTTTCCACATAGATTGCACTTCATCTTGCTCATATGTTTTGGATCCATGAGGGTGAAAAATACACGAATAAAACAAGATAACCATTATCCAGAAATGAAGTTTAACCAAAAGCAACATCACGCTCATATCTTCAACACAAAAATCATTACATGTCGATGTCGCTAGTACCATCTTCGCCCGCGTCATTTCCCAAAAGGATCTTACCTTTTAATATATCTCATTTGGATGCATCTTTAATTAATTGATTCTCCTTGGCACCATCTCTTGCCTCAATTGGTTCTTGTCAAGAAGAAATATACGCTTATCTGTGTTGTCCTTGTGCTTCTCATTCTCTTTCATCTCTTGCCACGTCGTCATCTTCTCTTGTTGCTTCTTCTCCATCAACTCTAACTTTGCCCGCATAGCTTGAGTTGACACCTCCTTTGCATTGGATCAACTCATCAATCTTGTCTTTCATTGTCGCGATCTCTCCATCTCTCTTGAGCTTCTTCTTCACCATCTTCCTCCCATCGGGCCTCCCCTTGATAGACGCCAAAGTAGGACTCCTTGTTTCCTTTATCTTCATCAAAATCTTCATCCCATCTTCAAGCTCTAGAGAGGACGAGATACTTGACCTCGGTCTCTTTGGTGGAGCCTCGTCATTCCTATTCCTCCACTTCTCATAGTTTCAGAGAAATGCCCAACAATGGTGCTAGGCAAATGGCTTACTTTTTGACTAATGTTTTTGCTTGTATCTCTCTGGAGTGAACTTGTCATACAACATACAACTACAAGGTGGTCTCGTGAGCAAAGATAATTGAAATTTATTCTAAACATGCAGTGGACAAAGATGACAAAATCACTCACATAGTAAGTGTGTTCACTTGCTCCAAACAACCCACCCACCGATTGCAACACTCAAGGATCACACTCCGACAGTTTGTGAGTGGCTTGAGTGATCGACCGGATGGTGTCTTCGTATCTTGATGGTGGTTTTCATCGATGCACTTATAATGCTTTGCACCAACTGACCATCCCCGGTGACCGCATCAAGTATGACACTCTCCCACGCCAAAACCAAAACCACACAAAAACTACCACTACAACCACACATGTTCATAGAAAAACAAAAACAAAGGTAAATAATAAAATAAGATCCTAGAGGAAAAAAAGTTGGAGAGGAGTCATGGCTTTTGTGAGCTCACATTACATTTTACAAAAGATGAACTTTTGTTGGCAGCAAAATTGTCTAGAAACGAACATTCATGAATAGTAATGTCGTTACTGAAAGCAACACAATCGCCACAACTAGATGTCACATCGAGATCAGAAGAAGTATAGACACGAGACGCTAGCCCGTCCGCCCTCAAAGCGGGATTGCATTGTCTTTACATGGTATCCACTACCATCAATCTAGACAGAGAGGAGGTCACCGTCATCATGTTTAAGTTATTTCACCAATGGTAGAGCTTCATGGAGATTGTTGATGCGCTAAGAAGACAATTCATGTTTAAGTGCTCTTTAAAACTAGCTTCT
>NC_057814.1:573289932-573292488 GCF_018294505.1 Triticum aestivum | reverse complement strand
CTGACCCCTACGAAAGGTACGTCACCTGTTGGCACTAATGAGCACTATCACCTCCGCCGTTGTACACTTCAGTGAACTTCTTAGACAATGTCTATCCATGAGAGAATATATATTTTATTGTGAAACAATATCAGCTTTCACATAAAAAGAATAAAAATAAAAATCATGCGTGTTGCAAGGAAACAAGATCGCCTGGAAACAAAGTAGGGGCGCACGGTACAAACGCTCCCTCCTCCCCTTAAAACTAAAACACGAGCAATCTAGGTTCAAAACAAGCAATGACGAACTTGCAAAACTAGTGTGTAACCCACCCGCCATCATAGTCGAGCAGAAGTGCAAAACCTGCGACTTCTAGACAACATCTGTCCATCAGAAAATTTCCATTTTTTCTAGAAATATCATTGTCCTTCACAAAAATGCTCCCCAAACAAAAACTTAGCTATGTTAAAGAAATCTTGAAAAGCACATCAAGTACTGTTCCACTACATGATGCTAAGAATGATATGATTCCGAAAATAAGGCCTCCTTTGGTTTGGAGGACTTTGTAGGAATTTAATAGGATAAGATTTTCTTTTGAGAACCTTCATAGGATAAGATTTCTGTAGGAAAAAATTCTTTGGAGCCATTTGGTTTGTAGGAATAGAATTTTATTCCTACGGAGGAATTCTTTCTATCCTCTTTAGCCATTACGATCTCATGGTAGATCAACCCTTGTAATACTCATGTTCACCAAGATCAATCAAGCAGGAAGTAGGGTATTACCTCCATAGAGAGGGCCCGAACCTGGGTAAACATCGTGTCCCCCGTCTCCCGTTACCATCGATCCTAGACGCACAGTTCGGGACCCCCTACCTGAGATCCGCCGGTTTTGACACCGACAGGCGCCCCCCCCCTCCTTGTCCAATTCGGACTCCCAAGGGGGGGGGGCGCGGCCAGCCCTAGGCCCTCTCCTCTCTCTCCCACAAGGCCCATGTTGGCCCATTATATCCCCCGGGGTTTCCGATAACCCCCCGGCACTCCGATAAATACCTGGTGACCCCCGGAACTCATCCGGTGTCCGAATATAGTCGTCCAATATATCAATCTTTATGTCTCGACCATTTCGAGACTCCTCATCATGACCGTGATCACATCCGGGACTCCGAACTATCTTCGGTACATCAAAACACATAAACTCATAATACCGAACGTTAAGCGTGCGGACCCTACGGGTTCGAGAACTATGTAGACATGACCGAGACATGTCTCCGGTCAATAACCAATAGCGGAACCTGGATGCTCATATTGGCTCCTACATATTCTACGAAGATCTTTATCGGTCAAACCGCATAACAACATACGTTGTTCCCTTTGTCATCGGTATGTTACTTGCCCGAGATTCGATGGTCGGTATCTCAATACCTAGTTCAATCTCGTTACCGGCAAGTCTCTTTACTCGTTCCGTAATGCATCATCCCGCAACTAACTCATTAGTTACATTGCTTGCAAGGCTTATAGTGATGTGCATTACCGAAAGGGCCTAGAGATACCTCTCCGACAATCGGAGTGACAAATCCTAATCTCGATCTATGCCAACTCAACAAGTACCATTGGAGACACCTGTAGAGCACCTTTATAATCACCCAGTTACGTCGTGACGTTTGGTAGCACACAAAGTGTTCCTCCTGTATTCGGGAGTTGCATAATCTCATAGTCATAGGAACATGTATAAGTCATGAAGAAAGCAATAGCAATATACTAAACGATCAAATGCTAAGCTAACGGAATGGGTCAAGTCAATCACATCATTCTCTAATGATGTGATCTCGTTAATCAAATGACAACTCATGTCTATGGTTAGGAAACATAACCATCTTTGATTCAACGAGCTAGTCAAGTAGAGGCATACTAGTGACACCCTGTTTGTCTATGTATTCACACATGTACTAAGTTTCCGGTTAATACAATTCTAGCATGAATAATAAACATTTATCATGATATAAGGAAATATAAATAACAACTTTATTATTGCCTCTAGGGCATATTTCCTTCACCGGTGACCGCATCAAGTATGACACTCTCCCACGCCAAAACCAAAACCACATGAAAACTACCACTACAACCACACGTGTTCACAGAAAAACAAAAACAAAGGTAAATAATAAAATAAGATCCTTGAGGAAAAAAAGTTGGAGAGGAGTTATGGCTTTTGTGCGCTCACATTACATTTTACAAAAGATGATCTTTTGAAGGCAGCAAAATTGTCTAGAAACGAACATTCATGAATAGTAATGTCGTTACCGAAAGCAACACAATCGCCACAACTAGATGTCATATCGGGATCGGAAGAAGTAGAGACACGAGACGCTAGCTCGTCCACCCACAAAGCGGGATTGCATTGCCTTTACATGGTATCCACTACCATCAATCTAAACAGGGAGGAGGTCACCGTCATCATGTTTAAGTTATTCTCACCAATGGCAGAGCTTCATGGAGATTGTTGATGGGGCTAAGAAGGCAATTCATGTTCAAGTGCTCTTTAAAACTAGCTTCTGAAGGGTTTTTTCGGGTGTGTTG
>NC_057814.1:573272000-573289719 GCF_018294505.1 Triticum aestivum | reverse complement strand
GAAAGCTATGTCACCTGTTGGCACTAATGAGCACTATCACCTCCGCCGTTGTACACATCAGTGAACTTCTTGGACAATGTCTATCCATGAGAGAATATATATTTTATTGTGAAACAATATCAGCTTTCACATAAAAAGAATACAAATAAAAATCATGCGTGTTGCAAGGAAACAAGATCGCCTGGAAACAAAGTAGGGGCGCACGGTACAGACGCTCCCTCCTCCCCTTAAAACTAAAACACGAGCAATCTAGGTTCAAAACAAGCAATGACGAACTTGCAAAACTAGTGTGTAACCCACCCGCCATCGTAGTCGAGCAGAAGTGCAAAACCTGCAACTTCTAGACGACATCTGTCCATCAGAAAATTTCCAGTTTTTCTAGAAATATCACTGTCCTTCACAAAAATGCTCCCCAAACAAAAACTTAGCTATGTTAAATAAATCTTGAAAAGCACATCAAGTACTGTTCCACTACATGATGCTAAGAATGATATGATTCAGAAAATAAGGCCTTCTTTGGTTTGGAGGAATTTGTAGGAATTTAATAGGATAAGATTTTCTTTTGAGAACCTTCATAGGATAAGATTTCTGTAGAAAAAATTTCTTTGGAGCCGTTTGGTTTGTAGGGATAGAATTTTATTCCTACGGAGGAATTCTTTCTATCCTCTTTATTTCATAAGAAAATAAACATTAGCCTAGACTCAATGAAAAAGTCATGAGTGAACCACATGGCATCTTCTCACCTATTCCTATTTATAATATTTAAGATACATGTCATCTCATTATATTTTTTTTATTCTTATAATTTTCCTGCCGGGTGAACCAAAGGAGTCTTAAAGAGTTAATCATATGGCTAGTCAATGATGAAGTCAGTCCACCCTTGGTCTTCCTCTTTTGTCTTCTTCGCCTTCCTTCTCCGTGTATGTAGCTGCCACGGGAGAGCGGCGACTGACTCATTGTCACTGAGTCACTAGTCTCTCTTTCGCGGGTCATCACGCCACACACACTCAGAAATTCCGTTGTACTTTTGTGCAAACAAGAAAACATGTGAAATTATACAGATAATAAGTTTAGCAGATAATGTGAAAGAAAAGTAAATGTAATTGAGCTAACAGATTTTGATCCTTAAAACAAAGAATATACATATTCCCTCCGCTCCAAATTATATGATGTTCTAACTTTTTTGATTCGAATGTATATAGTTGCATTTTAGAGGTTGTTTGTCCATTCAGAAATATCGGAAACATATTATAATAGTGAAAAACATATTATAATAGTGAAGGAGGGAGTACAATAGTTACTAAATTAAGGTTCACATTCGACTTTTGTTTTAAATTTAAATGGACAACCCGGTGCATAGAGCTTCCGCTTGCATAGGGTCCGGGAAAGGGTCCGACCACTTTGGGTCTACTGTACTAAGCCTTTCCTTGCATTTCTGCATGAGGCTGTTTTCATCCGTGACCAGTCACAGGTCACAAGGCAACCGTCTTATCGCTGCGGCAAGGCTCCTCTTCATGGTTGGTCAAAATTCTTATTCACGCTATGCTTAATTTTTTCTTTGCCAATTAGTAATATACGAACCACATTCTATATATTTTTAGCGTATGTTAAAAGCGTACCATAGCTTTTTTATAGAAGAAAGAATGTAAGCTACAAGAAAGCTACCACTCGCCGCGAACAATAAGCATAGCACGAACACCACACCCGACAGGATAAAAAGAAACACCACCACAAAACAAGTTACAACGCAAAAGAGCCTATCCTAAGAAGATACACCACACCGCGTCTCGAACCAACCACCTTCTACATTAAGGAACATTGAAAAAAAATACGTAAAGCACTTTTCTACTGCAGGGTGATAAGAAATGATAAGAAAGTAAAGAGTTAATCATATGGCCAGTCAATGGCTGGTCAATGATGAAGTCCACCCTTCGGTCTTCTTCCCCTTCTCCGTGTCCATATGTAGCTGCCACGGGAGAGCGGCGACTGACTCACTGACTCACTGGTCTCTCTTCCGGTCTCCCCCCTCCTCGGCCATCTCGTCCACCGCAAATCCGTCGCAGCTACAGCCGGCGGGGAGCATCTCTCCTTCGCCGCCCGCCGTAGAGACGGCCGGCCGCCGCCAGCAGCGGCCAGATCTGGGCTCAGGCGAGAGAGGGAGACCGACCAGTCTCGAATCCACCATTTCCCTCTCTGCACAACGGAGGGATTCGGACGGCGCGCGCGTCGCCATTGCTCCGGAGCTCTAAGCCAGGTACACACAGAACACAGTCCCGTAAATGGCGCCTGGTTGATTTAATTTGCAAAAATGCCGATTTTAAGCCATGGCCCGCTCATCTCACAGATCGAGAGAGCCAGCCGGGGAGGCGCCTGCCAGCCAGCCATGGCGGACCTGGCGGTCGGGCTGTCCAAGACGGTGGTGGCGGAGGCGCTGACCAAGGTGCAGTCGGCCATCGACGAGGACAACAAGCTCCGGCACAAGGCGCAGCGGGACCTGGTGACCATCACCCTCGAGTTCGAGATGATGCAGTCCTTCCTGAACGTCGCCAACGGCGGGAGGGCCGCCGCCATGAACAACCTGGTGAGGACCTGGGTGAGGCACGTCCGCGAGCTGGCCTACGACCTGGAGGACTGCGTCGAGTTCGTCGTCCACCTGGACGGCAAGCCGGTCTTCTGGCGCCGCCTGCTCCCGGCGTGCGTGGTCGGCCCGCTGCCGCTGGACCAGGCGGTGGCGGAGATAGAGGTGATCAAGGGCAGGGCGGAGGAGCTGAGCGCGTGCTACTCGCGCTACAGCTGCATCGGCGAGCCTGTATCCAACCTCGTCATGCTGCAGCAGCAGCAGGCTTCCGGCCGGGGCGCTGGCGCGGTGGCGGCCGACATGCTCATCGAGGCGAGGGATTCGGCGAAAAGGCAGCAATTCCTGGGTGATCTGGCCCAGCTTATCACCAACAAGGACAAGGACCTTCAGGTGATCTCGGTGTGGGGGACATGCGGTGATCTTGGGACAACCTCGATCATCAGGAAGGCGTACAATGATCCGGAGATCTGCCGGAGCTTCGCCTGCCGCGTCTGGGTGAAGCTCATGCATCCTTTCAATCCCCACGAGTTCGTGTGGCGGTTCATGGCACAGGTCTACACCGCAGACGCTTGCGTCGACAAGGAAGGAGCAGATGTGGGTGTACATGTCCTGGCAAAAATGGAGGCCATGCAGGAAGATGTGAGTGTGCTCAGACGTGAGTTTGTGCAGGAAGTCAACACCAAGACTTACCTCGTCGTGTTGGAGAACCTAACTGACATGGTAGATTGGGATGCTGTGAGGACGTTCCTACCTGACATGAAGAATGGCAGCTGGATCATCGTGTCGACGCAGCAATTCGAGATTGCAAGCTTGTGCATCGGACATGCTTACCAACCACTGGAGCTCAAGCAGTTCTCACCTGAGCACTCGGTTTGTGCATTCTTCAAGGAGGTAATTAACTAGGCATGAAACAACATCAGTTATGTTTGCGAAATATTTTCTAACTAATAAAATTTTCCATTTAACCTGGCAGTTTAATCTGGACATGATCACAATACCATTTGATCATTTTATACATGTCTTTGTCAAAATATGCAAATAAATGTGAAGAGAAACCTTTGACAGAATTGTCATCTGGCAGATCTAGTTAGTAGTGTAACATTAGCTAGTTAAATTTTAGAAGCTCCACTGCACTTAATGAATTGCTTAATCCTTGATCACCGAAGTAGAATTTATCGCATCAATGATGAATTCTTTTCATATGATGGTTAACAATAGATGATTTTTTGGCCAGTATTGAAAGGAACACCTACAACTGTGTTAGTTTGTGCTGTAATATTAACCACACCAAGCAAACAGTGATTTATCCTCATACCATCAACTTTATTAGTAGTACTCAAGATTTGAACCAAGAAGTGTTTATTTAGCAGGTGCAGTTGGTAGCTCTCAGCGACGAGCCAGACAACATACCAATTGTTCAATATAATTTCCAAAACAAATTCATGTTTCACATGGTGTTGAAAGAAACTTATAATGTGAACATGAAACCTGGACCTGCCAGGCTGCCACTGAATGCAATAAAAAAATTCCTTATTAAAAATATATATCAATATCCACTACGAACTCCTGTTTTACAAACAATCATGTTCAAATGCACAATTTAACACAACCTTGATTCACATGTTTAACCGAATTAGACGCCGTTTAATTCTAGCAAGACTCCTTTTCTACCCCCCAAGGTCCCATGTGTCGAAAAGTATGGTCACATTCACCGTGGATATAGCTTCTTTTGCGAGAAATAGATAGCTAGCCAAGGAAATATATTTTAAGTTCTGTGTGTACCTTTTGCCTCAGTCCTTGTGTGTTAACATCTCTCCCCGCATCCAGGGTTCTCAAGACTATGGACCCAAAGAAGAGAAACCAATGGTGTGTGAAGTGAGCCCGAATTCGTCCTTGGAAAAGATTCCCTCCTCCAATATTAAAGGGATTGAGGACTGGATGAAAAATTATCCCCTTGTCGGACGTGAGTTAGAGATGACTGAGCTTCGCAGCTATACAGCCAGGGTACGCTTCAGCAATTCTCCAGTTATATCTGTTTGGGGGATAGCTGGCATTGGGAAATCAGCTCTTGTTAGAAACTTGTACTATGACAGAATGCTTAATAGCAACCAATTTAACAAGTACAGTTGGGTGGATGTATCGCATCCATTCAATTTAAGGGATTTTTCTCGGAGCTTACTGTTGGATCATCATTCAGAAAAAGACCCCATTAAAGAGTGCCGTGAGCTACTGAGCGAAAATCAGTGTCTCGTCGTTATTGATGATCTCCAGTCCAAAGAAGAATGGGACTTAATACAGTCTGCATTGGTATCTAGACCTTCTTCAAGTGTTATCATTGTTATTACAACTGAAGCCAGCGTTGCCACATATTGCACAAATAACGAAGGGCATGTCTTTAATGTCAAAGGTCTAGAAGCTGTAGCGGCCATGGATCTCTTCAGGACAGAGGTGTGTTTTTCTTACAAGCTATATTATGTAGCTTTTCTTTGTTTTTTGAGGGAGCTACAATATTTAGCTAGCTCCTTGGACGCATGCTGTCACAAACATACCACTTCATGCATGGGTTTGCTTTGTCCTCCTTCACTCACAGAATCTAAACTACTCCCTCTGTTCCTAAATATATGACATTTTGGTAGTTCAAATTGAACTATCAAAACGTCATATATTTGAGAACGGAGGGAGTATATATGTTAGCCTATGTACATTGGATGCAGACAACTAACAGTCAGCCTGGAGGCTCTAAACATTTTAAATATACGTGGGAAAAAATAATTCAAAACCGTAGTTGATGTTCAATTTTGATATAATGCGCCCTCATGTCACTTGCAGAAAAATAAAAATATTACAAATGAGTGCATTTTGTATATCCAGAACGACATCCTGGAGGCTCTGCACATTTTCAATATATGTGGGAAAAATCAAAATAGTCGTTGATGTTCAACTTCTATATAGTGTGTCCTCATGTCACTTGCAGAAAAATAAATAAAGTATGATGTTCTGTGAACCATTAAAATAATAGAGCTTGAATTGTTTTATGTATGAAGAAAGATCTTGCCTTTCATGTACAATATTCATGTCTTTTTCATGTGCAAATGGTATACTATGGTGTGTATCTATGGCAATTAATGTATTTTTAACATCTGCAAATCATATTTAAGAAGCTTTGGAATGTGTAAAATATTATGGATGGGTAAGTAAGTAAACAAACAACGGTAATATCAATAGACGTAAGACATAGTCTCTAACATGTATAATTTTAAAGTTCATCTTTTATTTCAATTAAATATGACATCATCATATTATGACTACTTTTTCCTTATTGATTTCGTGTATCAGATAGTTTGTGTGTTTAGTTGTTAAAGTTAGAGAAATATTAATGTGCACATTTTCTAATATGACGTTTGTTTAACTATGGGTGGTTGTTTCTCCATAGTGAAATATAAGGCGAATTTATTGTTCATGATTTATAGGTTAACTTATAAATGTGTGGATGGATAGTTTCATTTGTTTCTGCAAATGGTCATTAAACTTACGCATGCATGTACCATACTACTCCCTCCGTTCCTAAATACAAGTCTTTTTAGAGGTTCCAATATAGACTACATACGGATGTGTATAGAAATATTTTAGAGTGTAGATTCACTCATTTTGCTCCGTATGTAGTCCCTTATTGGAATCTCTAAAAAGACTTATATTTAGGAACGGAGGGAGTATACGTCTTTGTAGATTGCTCACTACATTCTACACCAAAATATCAGAATTTAATTGACACTTACCATGCTAATTAACTGATGTTGACTAATGTTAAAATTGTTTGAACAATAGGTACACAGGAAGAATCCTTTATCACCTTTAAAGGATCACGAAGATGTGGAGCTAGAAGAGCTTATTTTGAAGTGTGGAGGTCTTCCCAAAGTGATAGTTTCTATAGCTGCCTTATTGGCCACACAGACGGTAACATTGATGGATACCGTGCACTCATTGAATCAAAAATTTATGCAGCATCTGGAGACCAATCCGGATCATGAGTGTCTCAAGGGCCTGTTTGATTGGATGCACTCGTACTTCCGTACTTGCCCAGATTCCCTCAAGCCATGTATCTTCTACCTGTCAATTTTCCCTCGACACCACGGCATTCGGCAAAGGCGACTAGTAAGGAGGTGGATTGCAGAAGGTTACTCTAGAGACAGTGATGAAGAATCTGCCGTTGACAAAGGGGAGAACTTCTTCTCCAAGCTCCTCGAGCTGAGCATAATTCAGCAGATACCACAGTTAGTCACCACTGCATACAATGACACCAGCATGGTCTCGTGCCAGGTCAATGGCTTCATCCGCGAGTACATTGTCTCGCGCAGAATGGAAGAGAACCTTGTGTTTGAACTTGGGCCCAATTGCGTCCTAACCACCCACCGCACAGGGAGACACCTTATCATATTGAGAGACTGGGACAGAGACAAGATTGTGTTTGAGAGCATCGACTTCTCACGGCTACGCTCGCTGACAGTGTTTGGAAAGTGGGAATCGTTCTTCATCTCCAAGAGTATGAGGCTACTTCGGGTGCTTGATCTGGAGGACGCACTGGGTGTAAAGGATGAAGATCTTGAGAAGATGGTGAAGCGGCTGCGTCGCCTGAAGTTTCTCTCTTTACGAGGATGCGGTGAGATCTTGCATCTGCCAAGCTCGCTCGGCGATCTCAGGCAGCTCCAGACTCTGGATGTGAGGCACACCTCCATACTCAAACTGCCAGCGAGCATCACAAGGTTACAGAAGCTGCAGTACATCCGCGCCGGCACCACCGCCCGAGCATCAGCACCGCCTGCCTCATCCAGCAGGCTGCCAAAGTTCCACAGATGCCGCGGCCTGTTTGGTATCAAGGTGCCCAAAGGGATCGGAAAACTGACGGCGCTGCACACGCTCGGCGTCGTCGACGTCGGTGCTTCGGGAGGGAAGGCTGTAGTGGAAGAGCTCAGGAAACTCACCCAGCTGCGCAAGCTCGGAGTGTCTGGCATCAACAGGCATAACAGCAAGGACTTCTTCTCTGCAACCTCAGGCCTTGTGCATCTGGAATCCTTGCTGGTGCGGCTGGGCAAGGACAGCCAAGGCTGCCTGGACGAAATCACCCTGCCTTGGGAGAACCTGCGGAGCCTCACACTCCACGGGCTTCAAGACAAGCTGCCACCATCAAAGAACCTCAGGAAGCTCATGAAGCTGGATCTGGAGATGGACGCCTTAAAGGAAGACGACATCAAGTTCCTAGCCAACCTACCGGAGCTATGCATCCTGCGTCTCCGGGTCGGACAGCTTCAGGATGGTAAGCTCCATTTTCACGCCGAGATGTACGGGGAGGAGCTGGTCACCTTCAAGAAGGTGAAGATCCTCGAGATCGCCTCCGGCGCCAGCGAGCTGCACGTGACCTTCGGGTCGAGGTCGATGAAGAGCCTCGAGCTGCTGAAGATCGACTGCTCCAGCGCGTCGTACCATCTCACGGGCCTGAACTTTCTGTCCGAGCTCAAGGAGGTCTTGCTCCAGGGTACCAATGATGAGGCGATCAAGAGCAACTTGGAGACCCAGCTTGCAAACCATCCCAAGGCGCCTACCGTGAAGCTGGAGGAACTGCCGCGTTCATCCTGAAGGGTCGACGCCATCTCTGTTTATTTCACTTGTTTCTGCTTACCGTGAGCTCTGATCCCGTCGCTGCAATCAGTCCTTCAGCTTGTTTACCTTTGGTTTTTTGTGCATCAGTACTGTTGTTGAAATCTTTACTTTTTTTTTTTGTGAAACGGATGTTGTTGAAATCTTGACTGTTACAAGTTACAACCGTGTGTTCCTTGAGAAATGTACCACGTTCAATTCTCATATGGGTACTTGGATACGTGCCCATCTTCAAGGTGAAGTGTGGTCGATGTGAATCCTGATGTCGGGAACGAGCCTGTTACCAGCATATAACATCATCTTGCTGGGGAGGCCTCGGCAGGGCCCGAGCACCCAGACTATGCCGTCATGTGCCACTCACACCATCCCATCGCTGTCTCCAGCTTTGTGTCCGCCACCAATGTGCCACGCTCCTCCATCGACCTTCGCCGCCGCCGCAGGCCGGAACCGACGGGGATGCCCCATCCAAGGGTCTAAGGAATCCGCCGTCCAGCCACTGCCGCACGTGCCACTAACATATCTTTCAGATGCAAACACATTTTGAACCATGTTACCACTGCTCAAAATAAAATGAGCCTGGAGTCCGCCACATCACCCATCAGCCAGACACAGCTAACAGTCTTGGCACCGAGCACAATGGAACTTGCTGGTTTGGCACCTGTAAATACCATTGTCCAAAAACATTTATCATTTGGAGCATCCAAACCAGGGTCTGAAATATCAGAGGGTCCCCCATATGCAAATCGAACAAACTCAAGTTTGAAATGCAGGATTTCAAATAAACCAGTGTCTAGGGTAAAAAAAGGAACTTTCCAGGAAAATTTCCTAGGTTCCAAATGGTGCATTAAAAAGAAAATTTACATTTCCATCTTCCTCTGGCACAAATGTATGTATTGCACAGTGCTCCATCCAAACGATATTTCAGGTCAAGATTATTCCATGGACACAATTACCTCAGACACCACTCACTACCTACATAGGATCCACAAAGCCAGACACAGAGCCTTTAAAAATTAGTATTGATTCAAATCTCGATCAGCAGCACAGAATCGATGCCATCTCTGGACCCTAGGTATGCTCATCTGGTTGCGCATAGACAAATGGCGGCCATTAATCCGAGAGCATCATAGAGGTACGGACCTCGATAAATTGCGGCCCATGTGAGACCTGTACCGCAGGCACGGACGCTTCACGATCCTTTCAGCACAAACACCAACACGGCAACAACAGTAAGAAATGGTTAGATTGCAGGGTCAACCAAATGCCTGTGCAGATCATGTGTACCTGCCAGACTGTCACCAACTCAACCAAATGCCTCTGCAGATCATGTCTACTCAGAGTGTAGACATGAACTGTACAGATCATGATGAATTGCTTTATCTGTAAAATAACTGCAGAGATGTATGCATTTTCTGACAGTAAACTCAATGAAAAGATGGCTGGATTGGTATAATCACTCGTCAACAAAGTGGTGTTGCCTACCATCAGGTCTTCTCTTGCTTCATCACCACCCTGGATCGCAAAAATGTAACGATTTTATGAGAAATCATGCTGAGACAGTACATGATAAGAGAACTATATATAACAAAACTAAGTTTATGAGACTTATATTCGTTTCTGTAATGCAAAAACAATTCAAAGACAGGTCAAGTGTAAATGCTTCCTAACACGCAATGCTCCTGTAAATATAATTCTGACAGTATGGAAAACTTCAGATTCCAGATCGAACAAGCACCGGTATGACTTCCTGTGAGCATGCATAGCAAATCTGGCCAACCAGATTTCAGCTACTCAGAGTGTAGAAATGAGTCTCCCAAGGGTTTATGGGGGCAAGTGCACACACATGCACAGCAGGTTAAACAGAAACTTTCATGTAACTATTTTCCGGTATTTTTAGTTTTTTGTGCAGCACCTCGTTATGTGCAGTTGACAAACTTCGCCTTCTGACTTCCAGTTCGATGCCTATGGAGGAACATCATCATTTTCATAGTTGCATTAGTTAATAGATCAACCATTAGATCTCCCAACCTAGTAGATACTAACCTAGTTGACAAGTTTTTTCATACTCCTTCCAAAGATTCATCTATAACGAACCTAACTGTTACACAATCTCACGAATGCAAAATCTTTCAGAGGATCCACCGAACAAGCAGTATACATCTCTTTTCTATTTGAGAGAGAGAACAACCAGTATACATCGGAAGTCTGAATGCAAGAAACTGCACATATCTGAAAGTTAGTTCAGGGCTTGGAACTGCAACAGATGATTCTGAATTGTGACCGAGTGCTGGAGGAGATGAAGATATCGCCGCCCTAGATCTGAGACGTACAAATTTGGAGGGCTTGGGAAAGCAAGATGCTTTACGACTGAGTGTACATACTGAATTATTCAGTGGATCTAGTGATCCGATACGTAAAAGTAAAACTGCACCACAACAGGGAATGAAACAAAACCCATCCATCGTAGTATCATATATCTTCAACTTGCTGGAGAACCAGCCTAGTCTGTCAGAAGCCACGCTACGGTAGCCCCCCCGCAGCTCACAGATTGTTGCCATGATAGATCCCTAGCTAGAACCATTAGTCAACTCAGCTCGGGCACTGACTGCTCAAGCTTTAAATGAACCATTAGTCCACTCAACTCGATCACTGATCAAGCTTTAAATGAAGCCCACTTCCATCAAGATTCTTTATGCCCGCCCGCTTCATGATTGTCTCCAGTTTCTTACATCTTCCAAGAATAATTACTATTAAAGTTCATCCTGTTTAGACGTGGACCAACTAATCTCCCCTGCACCTCTTTCCACATAAGCCCTAATCTCCCCTGCACCTCTTTCTACATATAAGCCCGCCCATACCATTAACGAGCAGCACAATCACACTGCGCCCAGTCCTAGTGCTCACTCTCTTAACACCACCAAAGCCATGGGCCAGGCTAGGGCTTACCTCCTAGCCTCCCTAGCGGCATTCTACCTCGTCGCCCTGGCCACCCCCCAGGTCGCCGCCGACATGACCGATGAGGTCAATCTCCTGTGGGGAAAGTGCAACGTTCTCCGCGACGGCGCCGGCCGACAGACTGTCGCGATGAGTCTCGACCGCAGCACGACCTCCGGATTCAGCTCGAAAATCAAGTACCTCTTCGGGAGGATTGACATGGAAATCAAGCTCGTGCCCGGGAACTCAGCCGGCACAGTGACAACATTTTATGTAAGTGATGGACTGATTAACGCCGTTCACGTCAACTTGTCAATACTAAGACTAACCATCTTGCATTGCAATCTGGGAATAGATGATGTCAGAGGGACCATGGCAATACCATGATGAGATCGACCTTGAATTCCTGGGGAACAGCACCGGCAACCCCTACACCCTGCACACCAACGTGTATGCCAGAGGCGTAGGCAGCAGAGAGAAGGGGTACCGGCTTTGGTTTGATCCCTCCCAGGACTTCCACACCTACAGCATCATTTGGACCCAACAATACATCCGGTGAGCCCCACTCCTATCTACTCCATTCTTGTTCAACCTAATACCTGCTTAGCTAAGCTACCCCCTCCTATCTAAATAGCCTTTGGTTCCAAATGAAGCATGAATGCTCAGTTTAGTCGGACATGTTAAATAATTTTTAGACTGAAAAGGCATTTGCAAGCACTAAGCCTAGCTCATATGGATGTTGCTGGGTTGCAGAATCCTTGTCGATAACAAGCTGATCCGGCAGATCAAGAACCAGATGATGTATGGTGCCCCCTATCCAAACTATCAACCAATGAGGGTGTACAGCACCATCTGGAATGCGGATGACTGGGCGACACAGGGTGGGCGGGTCAAGACCGACTGGTCACTAGCACCGTTCACAGCATACTTCCGGAACTACAAGGCCTCCACCTGCTCTCCAAGCTCCAAGGCCTGCGGCCAGAGCTCCCCTGGTTCGTCCGGCCCGGAACTGGACCAGACGCAGCAACAGCAACTGAAGGAGGTGGCTGCCAACTCCAAGGTCTATGATTACTGCGATGACTCAAAGAGGAGGATTGGGTCCCCCAAGGATTGTGAGTCACAGTAGAAGTGATTCAACTAGCAGATACAAAAGGAAAGGTGCATTGGATTATTTAGTCCATTTTTTCAGAACATGAACATTGTATTCAGTTTACTTGCGTAAGTACCATGATTGCTGGTGTACCTTCATAGATAACTGGCAAGCTCAACAATGGTAAAAACAACTTCAGCCCTTTTCTTAGTGTTTTTTTTCGATAAAGGGCGCTTTCTATTGACTCATAAGGTCACATCAAAAGGATAGGCACAACGAGCACACACCTGGCCTCTGCATGACTAGGATGTACACATCCAACAGCAACGCACACACAGTGGATTACACACCGGCAAAGAGCATGGTCAATCTTAAAAGATCAACCACTCATGTTTTTCCGGCGCATCTCATGGACGGTCTCATGTAGGATAACTACTCGATGTTTCTTCCTTGCATGAATGTAGTTTGAGACAGGCGGACCATGCGGTCAGCCGCCGCGTTGAGCCTATCTGTGGCTACCTTTATGAAAATTTTCAAACTGACTCTTAGGAGACAAATCGGCCTGTGTGGGCGTGGGGTACAGGCGAGCTCGTGGTTGAGCTTGGTTGCCGCCGCCAGGTTCAGGGCGAAGGTGTCCATGCCAGGAGGCGGCTTGAGGCATGAGGCGGATGCGGCTCTTTTACCTCCTCCCGACCGATTTCTTCTTCCACCTCTTGCCCCCTACCCCCTATCTCCTCGCCGGCGACGCCACGGCCAGCTGTGGCGTCCCCGTTTAGAGCTTGGGGCTTCGCTGCACTCCTCTGTTGCAAAATCGGCTGGCATAAATTCTATTCTTAGGCAACTGAGAAATACAAATGTGGATTCTTTTTGTTCCAGAATACTTTTCTAGTTCCTAGGTAAGGAGAAGTAAATGTGAATTGCATGATGGACTGTTACAGTAACGGATTAAGATGCAAACAAAAAGACAGGTTGCCGGCAGATGCATTACCTGCCGGCCCTCGACGACATGGCATCCATCACTAACCTGAATGAAGGGCCTGCGGCGTGAGAGCGGGCGCATTTCCTGGAAGGTTTGGCAATCTGCGGCATTTAGCAGAAGGATTTAACAGGTACACACCGCACAGGAGAACAGCTGCATCTAACTACAAATCACAAGTCTGCGGCTGATGGATCGGTTTCAATGAACACTATAAAGCTCTGTTTTGCCAAGCGTGCGTAAAACAATGTCGCTGCATTCGGACGATACCGTCATGTGGGTCGCCCACAATTTCCCTGTTATCAGGCTACGGGTGCTGGGGGTGCAGACACATCAGTGCCATTTTGCCCTGGCCCAACGACCTATACGGAACACCAATACAGTACCGGTAGGGCTGCACACCACACCACACTGCCCCAGATCTTCCCGAACAACTCGCCGGAGAGGAGCCGCGGGGGCAGCCCGCCCCAGGGGCGGAACGAATCAGGCGCAGTCAAGCGTGCAGCACTCTCGCCGGGAGCAAACCCTAGGGCAGCCGCCCGCCCGCGCCCCCACGAACTCGAACGCAAAACAGTAGAGGACGTCCCCCGAGACCGGAAACACGGCAGGGCTATACAATAAGCTGGGGATTGTGCGTGGAGGGGAGGGAGAGAGGGTTGTGCGGGTGCGTACACGACGGTGAGGTTGAGCTGGTGAAGTCGCCGACGAAGGAGCGGCTGACGCTGGTGGGCTTGTGCGCCGTCACGACGGAGTTCCACGTGCTCATCCCCGCCGACACCGCCGCCGCCGGAGGAGGCTTCTGGACTCTGAGCGGCGGAGGAAGGAGAGGGGCGACCCGTTTTTTTTTAAGCGGAGAGGGGCGGTTCATTTCCACTGTGCTCGAACAGTCGATTGAGTGGGCCGAGTTTCAGCCGGCCCGCGCTACGTGTAAAATGGGTCTGGGTCGTGTTTCATTTGGGCCACATCCATGCGAGGGCGGCCATGGATAGTGGATAATGTGCGTAGGACTGGGCGTGTGGTTATGTTTTCGCCTAAAAAAAGAAAAGGACGCGTCTAGCGAGCAGCCGTGCGCTCGCTAGCGCTCTTCGGCAGCCGGCTGTATTAGGAAAATTTATATCCCATCTCTTGATTAGAAAAGTCCGCTTGACTTCTCGGAGACCAAAATCGAAAAGCATCTCACAACGCAGTTCCTTTATGCCGGCCCAAGTTCTTTTCCATGTACTCTGGCATGCCAGTAATAAAGTAAAAACGACAATTAATTGCATTCCAAAAAATTCAAAAAGCTATAACTTTTGAATTACATGTCAAAATTAAAATCCGTTTTCACCGTTGAAACCCTCGCGACGAGATCTTTAAAACTAGACCCCATTTATATATGTTTCGATGAACTTTTTTCATTGCCAACTGGTTGTACTAGATGGTGCAACTTTTATACTATGAGATGCAACTATTTTTTAAACCAATGTTTGTGCTACCGCAATCAAGTATAATACTGTGTGGTGCAATTTTAGTCCTACATGAACCAACTTTACATAATGAGCAACTTCATCTGTTGTCTCGTCCACCTGCCTAGTAGACGATGTGCAATGTCGCTTGGCCAACTGCTAATAGTTGATGTGCATTCCCCCCTCCCCTACCTCGTGGATGTGCATTTTTCACCTCCCGCGTCTGGCTGGTGGCCGTTGGCTCGCTTGCGCTCGCAAGCGGCCGGCCAGATAAGGAAAACTTCATCCCCCAGTTTCCAAAAAGGAAAGCATCCTTCCGACACGCGAAAACCACAAAACAGAAACAGCATGCCCGGTCGCTATCGAGTGACCCCACTACCCTCCAGAAGCTTCCTACATCTCCCTCGCCCACACTTCCTCCTCCACGGCGTCTCCTTCTTCTCCATAAAAAAAGGGGATCCCATCCTGGATCCAAAAACCTACAGAGCCGCTATGGCAAACCAAACAAGGTGATTTTTTTTGGCAAGAACTGAAGTGGTAACAAGAGGGAGGAGAGAGGCGTACCGGGCAGCATCAATCAAGGTAAGTTCCCTTCTGGCTCCAGATCCTCCCTTTTTCACTTTCCCTTCCCCTTTGCCTCTGGATCTACCACCGATCTTCTCCATAATTGGAGGGAGTAGCAACAGTAATCTGATGTCTGTGTAATTAAACACCACTCTGTGCAAGTAGACCCAGTAGCAAAACCAACTTCTGCCTGGATGTGTGCAAATAGACACAAGGGAGTAGTTTTGCAAAAAAATGTGCAACAAACAGCCCAGACTAGAAATATGAAGTGGATGTAGTGTCTGTGCAAATAGAAGCCCATATTTGTGCAACTAAATCATGTATCCTAGCCAACTTTTCCTGCAATGTGTGCAACCAACAACCAAAACTATAAAGGAGTAAATATATGTGCACACTAAGCATTAATCCAAGGACAACTTTCCTGTAAAATATATGCAACAAACAGCCGAGACTAGAAAGATGTGTTGGAAATATGCCCTAGAGGCAATAATAAATTGGTTATTATTATATTTCCTTGTTCATGATAATCGTTTATTATCCATGCTAGAATTGTATTGATAGGGAACTCAGATACATGTGTGGATACATAGACAACACCATGTCCCTAGTAAGCCTCTAGTTGACTAGCTCGTTGATCAATAGATGGTTACGGTTTCCTGACCATGGACATTGGATGTCGTTGATAACGGGATCACATCATTAGGAGAATGATGTGATGGACAAGACCCAATCCTAAGCCTAGCACAAGATCGTGTAGTTCGTTTGCTCAGAGCTTTTCTAATGTCAAGTATCATTTCCTTAGACCATGAGATTGTGCAACTCCCGGATACCGTAGGAATGCTTTGGGTGTACCAAACGTCACAACGTAACTGGGTGGCTATAAAGGTGCACTACAGGTATCTCCGAAAGTGTCTGTTAGGTTGGCACGAATCGAGACTGGGATTTGTCACTCCGCGTAAACGGAGAGGTATCTCTGGGCCCACTCGGTAGGACATCATCATAATGTGCACAATGTGACCAAGGAGTTGATCACGGGATGATGTGAGTTACGGAACGAGTAAAGAGACTTGCCGGTAACGAGATTGAACAAGGTATAGGGATACCGACGATCGAATCTCGGGCAAGTAACATACCGATAGACAAAGGGAATTGTATACGGGATTGATTGAATCCTCGACATCGTGGTTCATCCGATGAGATCATCGAGGAGCATGTGGGAGCCAACATGGGTATCCAGATCCCGCTGTTGGTTATTGACCGGAGAGTCGTCTCGGTCATGTCTGCGTGTCTCCCGAACCCGTAGGGTCTACACACTTAAGGTTCAGTGACACTAGGGTTATAGAGATATTAGTATGCGGTAACCCGAAAGTTGTTCGGAGTCCCGGATGAGATCCCGGACGTCACGAGGAGTTCCGGAATGGTCCGGAGGTAAAGATTTATATATGGGAAGTCTTATTTTGGTCGCCGGAAAAGTTTCGCACTTTATCGGTATTGTACCGGGAGTGCCGAAAGGGGTCCGGGGGTCCACCAAGGGGTCCACCAGCCCCCGGGGGCCACATGGGCTGTGGGGCGTGCGCCTTGGTCTATATGGGCCAAGGGAACCAGCCCCAAGAGGCCCATGCGCCAAGAGATAAGATAAAGGGAGAGTCCTAAAGGGGGAAGGCACCTCCGAGGTGCCTTGGGGAGGATGGACTCCTCCCTGGCCGCACCCTTCCTTGGAGGAAGGGCCAAGGCTGCGCCCCCCCTCTCCCTTGGCCCTATATATAGTGGGGGAAAGGGAGGGCAGCAATATCTAAGCCCTGGCGCCTCCCTCTCCCTCCCGTGACACTTCTTCCTCCCCGCTTGCGCTTGGCGAAGCCCTGCCGGGATCCCGCTACTTCCACCACCACGCCGTCGTGCTGCTGGATCTCCATCAACCTCTCCTCCCCCCTTGCTGGATCAAGAAGGAGGAGACGTTGCTGCTCCGTACGTGTGTTGAACGCGGAGGTGCCGTCCGTTCGGCGCTAGGATCATCGGTGATTTGGATCACGACGAGTACGACTCCATCAACCCCGTTCACTTGAACGCTTCCGCTCGCGATCTACAAGGGTATGTAGATGCACTCCCCTTCCCCTCGTTGCTAGTATACTCCTGTAACACCCTGAGAATCATGCTACAGTAACCCCCTGTGATTAAGCTAATCATGTGCTAAACAGGGCTTGATCACATTTGGATCACCTTCCTTTTCAAACTCCTAGTTCAAACTTCAAATATAATTAAAGTGGAAAATAAAAGTTTTCAAAAATTCAAACAAAAATGTCCAGTGGATTCTAAATAATACACTGGTAATTATGGTGGAGAAAACACATTTTTATAAAATGTCTAAATACTTTTAAATGAAATAAAACAGAAAAGGAAATAAACAAATAAAAAGAAAACAGAAAACAGAAACAGTCAGAGAAAAAAAAAAGAAAAGAAAGGGGAGCAGGCCTTTCCCCCCC
>NC_057814.1:573169718-573259311 GCF_018294505.1 Triticum aestivum | reverse complement strand
CCATGCATATGTAGTGTAGCTCCTTGCTTGCGAGTACTTTGGATGAGTACTCACGGTTGCTTCTCTCCCTCTTTTTCCCCCTTTCCTTTCTATCTGGTTGTCGCAACCAGATGTTGGAGTTCAGGAGCCAGACGCCACCGTCGACGACGACTCCCACGGCACTGGAGGTGCCTACTACTACGTGCAGGCCGCTGACGACGACCAGGAGTAGTTAGGAGGTCCCAGGCAGGAGGCCTTGCCTTTTCGATCGTTGCTACTTTTGTGCTAGCCTTCTTAAGGCAAAACTTGTTTAACTTATGTCTGTACTCAGATATTGTTGCTTCCGCTGACTCGTCTATGATCGAGCACTTGTATTCGAGCCCTCGAGGCCCCTGGCTTGTATTATGATGCTTGTATGACTTATTTATGTTTTAGAGTTGTGTTGTGATATCTTCCCGTGAGTCCCTGATCTTGGTCGTACACATTTGCGTGCATGATTAGTGTACGGTCAAATCGGGGGCGTCACAACTCCATAGATGGATCTTGGTGATGCGTAGGAAAAATTTTGAATTTCTGCTACGTTCCCCAACAGTGGCATCATGAGCTAGGTCTATGCGTAGTTTCTATGCACGAGTAGAACACAAAGCAGTTGTGGGCGTAGATGTTGCCAATTCTTCTTTCCGCTACTAGTCTTATCTTGTTTCGGCGGCATTGTGGGATGAAGCGGCCCGGACCGACCTTACACGTACGCTTACGTGAGACAGGTTCCACCGACTGACATGCACTAGTTGCATAAGGTGGCTAGCGGGTGTCTGTCTCTCCCACTTTAGTCGGAACGGATTCGATGAAAAGGGTCCTTATGAAGGGTAAATAGAAATTGGCATATCACGTTGTGGTTTTACGTAGGTAAGAAACGTTCTTACTAGAAACCTATACAAGCCACGTAAAAACTTGCAACAACAATTAGAGGACGTCTAACTTGTTTTTGCAGCATGTGCTATGTGATGTGATATGGCCAGAAGATGTGATGAATGATATATGTGATGTATGAGATTGATCATATTCTTGTAATAGGAATCACGACTTGCATGTCGATGAGTATGACAACCGGCAGGAGCCATAGGAGTTGTCTTTATTTTTGTATGACCTGCGTGTCATTGAATAACGCCATGTAAATTACTTTACTTTATTGCTAAGCGCATTAGCCATAGAAGTAGAAGTAATCGTTGGCGTGACAACTTCATAAAGACACAATGATGGAGATCATGATGATGGAGATCATGGTGTCATGCCGGTGACGAAGATGATCATGGTGCCCCGAAGATGGAGATCAAAGGAGCAGAATGATATTGGCCATATCATGTCACTATTTGATTGCATGTGATGTTTATCATGTTATGCATCTTATTTGCTTAGAACGACGGTAGTAAGTAAGATGATCCCTCACTAAAATTTCAAGAGACGTGTTCCCCCTAACTGTGCACCGTTGCGAAGGTTCGTTGTTTCGAAGCACCACGTGATGATCGGGTGTGATAGATTCTAACGTTCGAATACAACGGGTGTTGACGAGCCTAGCATGTACAGACATGGCCTCGGAACACATGCGAAACACTTGGGTTGACTTGACGAGCCTAGCATGTACAGACATGGCCTCGAAACACAAGAGACCGAAAGGTCGAACATGAGTCGTATAGCAGATACGATCAACATGGAGATGTTCACCGATGATGACTAGTCCGTCTCACGTGATGATCGGACACGGCCTAGTTTGACTCGGATCATGTGTCACTTAGATGACTAGAGGGATGTCTATCTGAGTGGGAGTTCATTCAATAATCAGACGAACTTCATTATCATGAACATAGTCAAAAGATCTTTGCAAATTATGTCATACGCTTTAGTTCTACTGTTTAAGATATGATCCTAGAGAAAATTTAGTTGAAAGTTGATAGTAGCAATTATGCGGACTGGGTCCGTAAACTGAGGATTGTCCTCATTGCTGCACAGAAGGCTTATGTCCTTAATGCACCGCTCAGTGTGCTGAATCTCAGCGTCGTCTGTAGATGTTGCGGAACATCTGACATACACGTTTTGATGACTACGTGATAGTTCAGTGCGTAATGCTAACGGTTTAGAATTGTGGCACCAAAGACGTTTTGAAACGTCGCAGAACATATGAGATGTTCCGAAGACTGAAATTGGGATTTCAGACTAGTGCCCACGTCAAGAGGTATGAGACCTCTGACAAGTTTCTTAAGCCTGCAGACTAAGGGAGAAAAGCTCAATCGTTGAGCATGTGCTCAGATTGTCTGAGTGCCACAATCACTTGAATCGAGTGGGAGTTAATCTTCCAGATGAGATAGTGATGGTTCTCCATAGTCACTGCCACCAAGCTATTAGAGCTTCGTGATGAACTATAACATATCGGGGATAGACATGATGATCCTTGAGCAACTCGCGATGTTTGACACCGCGAAAGTAGAAATCAAAAAGGAGCATCAATTGTTGATGGTTTGTAAAACCACTAGTTTCTAGAAGGGCAAGGGCAAAAGGAATACTTCATGAAACAGCAAATCATTTGCTGCTCTAGTGAAGAAACCCAAGGTTGAACCCAAACCCGAGACTAAGTGCTTCTGTAATGAGAGGAACGGTCACTGAAGCAGTACTACCCTAGATACTTGGTAGATGAGAAGGCAGGCAAGGTCGACAGAAGTATATTGGATATACATTATATGAATGTGTACTTTACTAGTACTCCTAGCAGCACCAGGGTATTAGATACCGGTTCGGTTGCTAAGTGTTGGTAACTCGAAATAAAAGCTGTGGAATAAACGGAGACTAGCTAAAGGTGAGATGACGATATGTGTTGGAAGTGTTTCCAAGGTTGATGTGATCAAGCATCGCATGCTCCCTCTACCATCGAGATTTGGTGTTTGTCTTGAGCATGATTGGATCATGTTTATCGCAATACGGTTATTCATTTAAGGAGAATAATGGTTACTCTGTTTATTTGAATGATACCTTCAATGGTCTTGCACCTAAAATGAATCTCGATCGCAGTGATACACATGTTCGTGCCAAAAGATATAAAATAGTAATGATAGTACCACATTCTTGTGGCACTGCCATTTGAGTCATATTGGTATAGAACGCATGAAGAAGCTCCATGTAGATGGATCTTTGGACTCACTCGTTTTTGAAAAGATTGAGACATGCGAACCATGTCTATTGGTATATATGCATGAAGAAACTCCATGCATATGGATCGTTTGGACTCACTTGATTCTGAATCACTTGAGACATGCAAATCATACCACATGGGCAAGATGACTGAAAGGCCTCGTTTTCAGTAAGATGGAACAAGAAGTGCAACTTATTGGAAGTAATACATTTTGATGTATGCGGTCCAATGAGTGCTGAGGCATGCAGTGGACATCGTTATGTTCTTACTTCACATATGATTTGAGTAGATGCTGAGTGTATTTACTTGATGAAACACAAGTCTGAATTATTGAAAGGTTCAAGTAATTTCAGAGTGAAGTTGAAGATCGTCGTGACAAGAGGATAAAATGTCTGTGATATGATCATAGAGATGAGTATCTGAGTTACGAGTTTGGCACACAATTAAGACATTGTGGAAAGTGTTTCACAATTAATACCGCCTGGAACACCATAATGTGATGGTGTGTCCGAACATCATGACTACACCATATTGGATATGGTGCATACCATGATGTATCTTATCGAATTACCACTATCGTTTATGGGTTAGGCATTAGAGACAACCGCATTCACTTTAAAAGGGGCACCACGCAATTCCGTTGAGACGACACCGTTTAGAGAAACCTGAGTTGTCGTTTCTTAAAAGTTTGGGGCTGCGAGGCTTATGTGAAAAAGTTTCAGCCTGATAAGCTCGAACCCAAAGCGGATAAATGCATCTTCATAGAAAACCCAAAACAGTTGGGTATACCTCCTATTTCAGATCTGGAAACAAAAGTAATTGCTTCTAGAAACGAGTCCTTTCTCGAGGAAAAGTTTCTCTCGAAAGAATTGAGTGGGAGGATGGTGGAGACTTGATAAGGTTATTGAACCGTCACTTCAACTAGTGTGTGGCAGGGCACAGGAAGTTGTTCCTGTGGCACCTACACCAATTGAAGTGGAAGCTTATGATGGTGATCATGAAACTTCGGATCAAGTCACTACAAAACCTCGTAGGACGATGAGGATGCGTACTACTTCAGAGTAAGGCGTAATCCTGTCTTGGAAGTCATGTTGTTGGACAACGATGAACCTATAAGCTATGGAGAAGCAATGGTGGGCCCATATTCCGACAAATGGTTAGAAGCCATGAAATCCGAGATAGGATCCATGTATCAGAACAAAGCATGGACTTTGGTGAACTTGCCCGATGATTGGCAAGCCATTGAGATAAATGGATCTTTAAGAAGAAGACGGACATGGACGGTAATGTTACCGTCTATGAAGCTCGACTTGTGGCAAAGAGTATTTTCACAAGTTCAAGGAGTTGACTACGATGAGATTTTCTCATCCGTAGCGATGCTTAAGTCCGTCGGAATCATGTTAGCATTAGCTGCATTTATGAAATCTAGAAGATGGATGTCAAAACAAGTTTCCTTACCAGTTTTCGTAAGGAAAGGTTGTATGTGATACAATCAGAAACGTTTTGTCGATCCTAAGGATGCTAAAAGGTATGCTAGCTCCAGCGATCCTTCCATGGACTAGAGCAAGCATCTCGGAGTCAGAATATACGCTTTGATGGAGTGATCAAAGTTTTTGGGTTTATACAAAGTTTGTTAGAAACTTGTATTTACAATAAAGTGAGTGGGAGCACTACAACATTTCTGATAAGTATATGTGAATGACATATTGTTGATCCGAAATGATGTAATATTTCTGGAAAGCATAAAGGGTTGTTTGAAAGGAGTTTTTCAAAGGAAGACCTGGATAAAAGTTGCTTACATATTGGGCCTCAAGATCTATAGAGATAGATCAAGACGCCCGATGATACTTTCAAAGAACGCACACCTTGACATGATTTTGAAAGAGTTCAAAATAGATCAGCAAAGAAGGAGTTCTTGGCTGTGTTACAAGGTGTGAGTATTGAGTAAGACTCAAGACATGACCACAGCAGAAGAGAGAGAAAGGACGAAAGTCGTCCCCTATGCTTCAGACGTAGGCTCTACAGTATGCTATGCTGTGTACCGCACATGAAGTGTGCCTTGCCATGAGTTGGTCAAGGGGTACAATAGTGATCGGGGAAAGGATCACATGACAGCGGTCGAACTTATCCTTAGTACCTAGTGGACTAAGGAATTTTCTCGATTATGGAGGTGAAAGGGAGTTCGTCGTAAAGGATTACGTCGATGCGAACCTTGACACTAAATCCGGATGACTCTGAGTAGTAAACCGGATTCGTATAGTAGAGCAATTATTTGAAATGGCTCCAAATAGCGCGTGGTAGCATCCACAAGATGACATAGATATTCGTAAAGCACACACGGATCTGAAAGGTTCAGACCCGTTGACTAATAACCTCTCTCACAAGCATAACATGATCAAACCAGAACTCATTGAGTGTTAATCACATAGTGATGTGAACTAGATTATTGACTCTAGTAAACTCTTTAGATGTTGGTCACATGGTGATGTGACCTGTGAGTGTTAATCACATGGTGATGTGAACTAGATTATTGACTCTAGTGCAAGTGGGAGACTGTTGGAAATATGCCCTAGAGGCAATAATAAATTGGTTATTATTATATTTCCTTGTTCATGATAATCGTTTATTATCCATGCTAGAATTGTATTGATAGGGAACTCAGATACATGTGTGGATACATAGACAACACCATGTCCCTAGTAAGCCTCTAGTTGACTAGCTCGTTGATCAATAGATGGTTACGGTTTCCTGACCATGGACATTGGATGTCGTTGATAACGGGATCACATCATTAGGAGAATGATGTGATGGACAAGACCCAATCCTAAGCCTAGCACAAGATCGTGTAGTTCGTTTGCTCAGAGCTTTTCTAATGTCAAGTATCATTTCCTTAGACCATGAGATTGTGCAACTCCCGGATACCGTAGGAATGCTTTGGGTGTACCAAACGTCACAACGTAACTGGGTGGCTATAAAGGTGCACTACAGGTATCTCCGAAAGTGTCTGTTAGGTTGGCACGAATCGAGACTGGGATTTGTCACTCCGCGTAAACGGAGAGGTATCTCTGGGCCCACTCGGTAGGACATCATCATAATGTGCACAATGTGACCAAGGAGTTGATCACGGGATGATGTGAGTTACGGAACGAGTAAAGAGACTTGCCGGTAACAAGATTGAACAAGGTATAGGGATACCGACGATCGAATCTCGGGCAAGTAACATACCGATAGACAAAGGGAATTGTATACGGGATTGATTGAATCCTCGACATCGTGGTTCATCTGATGAGATCATCGAGGAGCATGTGGGAGCCAACATGGGTATCCAGATCCCGCTGTTGGTTATTGACCGGAGAGTCGTCTCGGTCATGTCTGCGTGTCTCCCGAACCCGTAGGGTCTACACACTTAAGGTTCAGTGACGCTAGGGTTATAGAGATATTAGTATGCGGTAACCCAAAAGTTGTTCGGAGTCCCGGATGAGATCCCGGACGTCACGAGGAGTTCCGGAATGGTCCGGAGGTAAAGATTTATATATGGGAAGTCTTATTTTGGTCGCCGGAAAAGTTTCGCACTTTATCGGTATTGTACCGGGAGTGCCGAAAGGGGTCCGGGGGTCCACCAGCCCCGGGGGGGCCACATGGGCTGTGGGGTGTGCGCCTTGGTCTATATGGGCCAAGGGAACCAGCCCCAAGAGGCCCATGCGCCAAGAGATAAGATAAAGGGAGAGTCCTAAAGGGGGAAGGCACCTCCGAGGTGCCTTGGGGAGGATGGACTCCTCCCTGGCCGCACCCTTCCTTGGAGGAAGGGCCAAGGCTGCGCCCCCCCTCCCTTGGCCCTATATATAGTGGGGGGAAGGGAGGGCAGCAATATCTAAGCCCTGGCGCCTCCCTCTCCCTCCCGTGACACTTCTTCCTCCCCGCTTGCGCTTGGCGAAGCCCTGCCGGGATCCCGCTACTTCCACCACCACGCCGTCGTGCTGCTGGATCTCCATCAACCTCTCCTCCCCCCTTGCTGGATCAAGAAGGAGGAGACGTCGCTGCTCCGTACGTGTGTTGAACGCGGAGGTGCCGTCCGTTCGGCGCTAGGATCATCGGTGATTTGGATCACGACGAGTACGACTCCATCAACCCCGTTCACTTGAACGCTTCCGCTCGCGATCTACAAGGGTATGTAGATGCACCCCCCTTCCCCTCGTTGCTAGTATACTCCATAGATGGATCTTGGTGATGCGTAGGAAATTTTTTGAATTTCTGCTACGTTCCCCAACAAGATGGACTGGGTGTACTGTTTGTGCAAAAAGAAGCACATATTTGTGCAACTAAGCCATTGGTCCATAACCAACTTTCCTGCAACATGTGTGCAAAAAAAACATCCTAAACTAGAAAGATGGACTGGTTGTACTGTTTCTAAACATATTTGTGCAACTAAGCATGGGTCCAAGCCAACCTTTTTATGTAAATGTGCAACAAAACAGCCCAGACTGGAGACCATCTGTTCTAATCTTTTGGTTGTTGGTTGCACACATTGAAGGAAAAGATGGTTTTGGATTCATGTTTAGTTGGCACAAATATGGGCTTCTATTTGCACAGACACTACATCCAGTCCATCTTTTCCTGCAAAAAATGTGTACAACCAACACACAGACTAGATGAAAATAAAAAAGACTAGGTTTGCTGTCTGCAAATATAAACATATAACTGTGCAACTAAACTTGTATCCAAAGCCCAACTTTTGCTGTAAATGTGTGCAGCAAAGAAACCAGACTAGAAAACGCACAAGAACAGTATTAAAAACGAGCGTACAAATAGGCTTGTCTCACACAAATTGCAATAGGGGGAATATGTTCTATAGGATGTTACTAAAAGTGAAACAGAAAAGAAGACGAAATTCTTTTTCTTGTCATCAGAAAAAGGTGCCAAAGGTGATCACGTTCCGACGTGATAACCCGCGGTTTTGCAAAACAAAAGGAGCCAAAGGTGATTAGTTAACACTACACACAAAATATTTGTTCTTCTTCAGAAAAACCGGATAAAAAAGGTTGACGATGCCAACTCGATATTATGTTAGTTGTGCAACTACAAAATGTGGATGCCAACTGAAATAGTTACTCTTGTGCAACTAGAAAGGTTGAGGATGTCAACTAGTTAGATGCTATTGTGTAACTAGAAAATGCTCAGGATGCCAACTAATTAAATACTCATTTGAAACTAGTAAGGCTGAGGGTGCCAAGTCATTAGATACTCTTGGGCAACCCTCAAAATTTGAAGATGGGACTAAAAAATAGTTATTCCTGTGTAACTAGAAAGGCTGAAGATGTCAATTAGTTGGATACTGTTTGTGCAAGTAGAAATGTTGTGGATGCCAACTAATTGAATACTCTTGTGCAACTATAAATCTTAAGGATACCAATTAATTAGATAGTCTTGGTAAAAGAAATATTCAACACGTGCATGACCAATTAAAAAATTGCACATTCAGGTTTCAGGCTTCTAGAAGAAAATGTTGAGGGTATCAACGTAGCTACAAAAAGACTGAGGATGTCAACTAGTTGGATGGTATTGTGCACCTCTCCTTCACCAACCATTCAAAACAACTTGGATAAGGGGACCTGCCTAGTTGCAAAAAAGGTGGGCGATGAGGCCTACTTGTAGGACGACGTGCTTCCAGTTTATAGTAGTGTTGTACAAGTTTTCATAGTCATATCCAACCGAGAACTACTATATGCGCAACTACAATACTGCAGATGCCAACAAAAAATGTGACTAGCAACAATAGATCGACTTAAGCAAATCCCTACCAGTAGGATGTGCAACTTTGACAACAGCCCTGACCAACTGCATGGTAGTCAATGTGCAACTCTGAAAATATGGTTGTGCAACTCTTTCTATGCTCTTCAGAAAATTCAAGATTGATAATTTACGGAATATACAAGCGTTATAGTGTTAGCTGACTAAAAAACACTTATTTCAAGCGGTCGCACGTGTGCGACTATACCAACGAGAGTGAGCAACTTCATGGTCGTGCGTGCGCAACATTCTTTCAGTTTACAGTAGTAGTTGGTCGCGTGTCTAACTATACTTAAGTAATACAAGCATGAGATATCATGTGTGTAACTACAACTATTGTGGATGCCAACCAAAAATGTGACTAGCAAAAATAAATTAACTTAAGCGAAAACATCATCTAGCCAATTTAATATCGCCGTATTGTGCAACTTCCCGATAATTATATTCAACCGAGACTACTATAGTGCAACTAGACTAGTAGTATTTGACAGTTTACTCAAAAAAAGGCACTACAACATGTAAGATCGTAGATCAGAGAAATAAAGGTGAGAGAGGATTAGATCCAGGCGCAAAATTGATCGCTCCAATGAGGAGCCTAGTGACGGCCAGGTACATGATCCTGTTCTTGTAAAGGAATGATACCAAATCCGGCAGCGGCCGCTCAAACGCTGTTCCCCTCAGGAATGAGATAACCTACCAAGCAAGAATACGACAATCAAATTACTCAGTTGGACGGTCGAGCATAGCAACTTAAAATAAAAATTCATGTACGAAATGCAGACTAATCCCATGTCAGGTATAAATGCATCAGATCAAATACCAGAAACAAAAAAGCAAATGATGTTTCTGAATTGAGATACACAGTAAGGATTGGTCAGTACTGCATCAGGATTCTGTTGATCGCTTAGCTTGCTCGTACTTGTTCTTAATTCTTTTGCAGGCATCCATTGCAACTATGGAGAGAGAGAGGAGAGGCCGCAGGGAGCACCCACACGACCTCCATGTAGCCGAGTGTCGGGGGGAGAGGTGGTGGTGTTGGTGGTGCACGGCCGTCCGTGTGGATGTCGTCAATGGCGGAGGAGGCAGCCGGGTTCACGTGGTGGTCGCGCGACACCGTGGCCCGATCCAGATGAGGCGGGTCTTGGACCTCATACCTGGAGCTCGTGGGGGAGGCGAGTGCTAGGGCCTCGTCTTCACCGTTGTAGAGGGGATGGAGGGACGAGCAGGGAGGGCCATGGCCTGGATCCATGGCTCCACGGCGGCCTGGACCGCATCGTCGCCGGGGAGGGTCCGGGTGGGGGATCTCGGGGTCGAGCCAGAGGAGGAGGCCATCATGTGGATGCGGTCATGTGGATCCGGTGAGGGCCGCGCTCGGAGGAGCTGGCGGCGATTGGATCCAGATGAATTTGGGAAGATGCGAGAGACAACTGGGTGGATGGTGGGCTCGGCCGGCTAGCCGGAGTGGGATGACGGGTGGGTGGGCTCCCGACCAGATGACACCTAAAATGGGGATGAACGCGTGTGATTGAAATCGTGCGGTTCACAGCGGCCGCTCGGTCTCGCAAAAAAGTGCACGTGCACTTTTGAGATTTCGGGAAAAGAAAAATCTACAGTCGGACATTTCACACAAAAAAACATCTACAGTCGGACTTGGTAAATCCTAGTCCTCAAACTTCTGACCGGTTAAGCCTCAAATTTCTGCATCTGCGTCCGGATACCTCATACTGAAAATGTTAAATCCATACAAAAACATGCAAAGAAAAATTCCTGCATTCTACGTGGATCAACTAGTCTACTCCTCGTCGGAGATGTCCACTACCTCCGTGCCCGACACCGGATACATGAGCGGCAACCGCAGCTCCGGCTCCTGCGGCTCCTCCTCGGCGGCCTACGCATCAATCTTCGCTTCGACCTCGTCAAAGAGGGCGTTGGTCCTTGCCCGTTCCTGCCGGATAAACCGCCGGTTGGCCTCCACATAGGCCTCATCCTGGATGGACTCCAGGATGGCCTACTGCTACGCCATCTCGTCCACTTGGGCGACGGTGAAGTTCGCCTCCGCTTGCTCCATGTTGAAGCCTGAAGCCGGCGCCAGCTCCTGCTCCGCCTCCTCGTCGTCCCCCATCGTTGCCGGTTGCTGCTCCTCTCCCTCCTCCTCCTCCGCCTGCTCTTCCTCCTCCTCCACCTGCTCCTCCTTCGGCTCTGGCGAGTCCGGAGGTAGCCCGGCAGTGACGCGGGCAGCGCGCGGCGCTTTGCCCGGATTTTCTGTTGGATCTCGTACCGCCGCTCCGGCGTGAGCATGGCGTAGGTGGTTATCTTCCTCCGGACCATGGCGAAGCCAAACAGCGTGGGAAGAGAGCCAGAGCGGGAGAGAGGAGGTGGATGGGCTCGGGCTGGCGGCGCGGAGAGGGAGGAGGTGGATGTGCTAAGGTTGGGGGACACCGACCATTTTAAATAGCCGAATTTGGCCTCGGGCGTCGAGTCGGACCGACATCACGCGACGTTCACACCCTTACCGACGGAGACGTCCGTCGGACCGCCGGATTTTTGGACGATCCCGCGTAGGACTCCGATGTCAGTCCGACGTGGCGGACGCGCCCAGGTGCCCCCATATCTGGATTTGAAGGGCGCTGGTCGGCCCGGTCGTTTGAGGGCCATTTGAGGCGTTCATGTTGGTCGAAATTTCATGACCGGTCAGTGGCCGGGCGGCCCGTCCGGGTGTATGAGGCTGGTTTGGGTCGCCGGCTGTAGATGCTCTAAGAGTGATAATGTGCGTGGTGTTGGATCTGAATTGTTCAGTTTTGTCATGTATGCCTGGGTGGAGGCCAAAGAAAAAGGAGCACATGAGTTGTGTAGCACAACAAGCTTATTGGAAGGAAGTCATTGTACCGAAGAACAGTTGTTTCGTGGGCACAATTGGTTGTGATGGACTAGCAAACATTCACAAGAGGGTGCCCTCTATCTATCGTGGCTACAGCGCGGTACATGTAGTTATGTACACACAGATGAGGTTGGCACAGCATTCCCATGGCTCCCGATTCCGAACCGTGTCCATTGAGCACAATCCAATGCTGCCAACCGTGGTTATGCCACTCTGTCCACACATACGGTAGTACTACTCCTCTTTCTGTCGGTTCCTCACCTGTTTGCGACGGCCCTACCGAGATGCGCAACCATCTGTCATGTCAACGTCCTGATGAATGCGCCGGTCGGAGCGCCGACGAGAGATTCTCGTTACCCGTTCCGACGACTGGCCGGCCGGTCCGCGATCGGAAAGTAGTCGACCACCGGGTGGGCCCAACAAGCCCCTGTCCGTCCAACTGTGGGCATTACTCTGAACGGAGACCCGCTGGCAGTCAAGCAAAAATCAAAGCGCGAGTTCAGGCTGTCCAGGAGTTGTTTACGCCCGGCAGATTTAACTGATTGACCGGGTACCATGGCTGTTTCGCACTCCCGGCCGCGCGTCCTCCCCCGTTGATCGATCGATCGATCGCCGTGTACCACTATCACGTCGCCGGTCGCCCTGAGACGACCCGATCGCCTCGCCGGCCGTGCGTACAGGTCGCACGGGCATGGGGCCAACTTGCGTGGCTCCATCGCCGGCTGCTAGCTATAGTAATGTGGTGCTCATTGGAAATGTTCAGTATAATCCACTGACGAGAATCAAGATTTCACCGCCTGATCACGGTGTATACGACGAGCTTGTGTTGGCCGCCGCAGTGCCATCTTGTCATGTTACCTTCCTAGAACCTCGACTTGCCGTGGAAATGTCGTGCTCGCCGCAGACACATCGCTCGTTCGTTAGGCGGTCAAATCCAGCGCAAAATTTAACCTGTGGTCTACCGGTGCCGAACATGGGCCGCCCGGGAGGATTTAGACCGACGTGGATAGCTTTGCTTTGTCTCCGGTGGCGACGCTTTTGTACTTTTCTCGTGTTAAATGACTTTTTTAATTTTGAAAATGTGTTTGGCGAATCCCGGTTCAACTGATCACGGTGTGATAGTGTATCAGCCAGGGGCGATTCTACATGTGAGCTCCGACCCCACTGCGGTGATAGTTCTATTCAAATTTGTGCAGAAAATTAGGACATTTCGGGGAGTGCACTTGGACCCACAGCTTTCTGATATTGGCGGCACCACGGATATCAAAAGTGACGAAAAGGCCACATGTTAATTGAACACAATGAATAGAGCTGCAGCGAAAACTTGAAAGTTGGAACACACCAGCAACTCGACTCGTTGCACATTAAGTGTGTTAGGGCATCTCCGAAGAAGACCCATAAAGGTGTTCGGATCAGTACTGCCATCTAACGGGGATCTGTATATGCCCGCAGATTAGTCCGGACCTCCGTTTTCCGGGCAAAGTGAAATTAAACTTGGCCCACATTTAGTTTAGCTATATATCAATGTCCTCCGCTTCGGTGAGCTCACCCCGGTTACCGAATTTACAGGACTCCCGACATCATCCCTGCATCCGAGGCTGCCACAACGGTGCTAAGAAGTAGCGGAGACGCGGAGCTCTAGTCGCCACTGATAGTTAAGGAGATCATCACCGATGGCCTTCGTGAAGGAACTACGACACCTACCGCAATGGTTGACATTCGATCTTCTTTGTGAAGCAATCGGATTTGCTAGCCAAAGGGTGACCTATCATCTTCCTCCCGGTCATGGAGCCATGGAGACTCCGCCATACCAAGTGGTGTCGCCACGCCGAGGTTACGCTGGGGCGAACCCAATTTAGTACCCAATTGCAATTCGTTTGAACAATCACCCAGGGAGTCCCCACCTGAATCATACTCAAAGTGTCACAAGGGCGAGTTGTTACAAGAGAGCAGTAGATCGCGAGGAGAGGTATTGGCGCCATGACATGGCTACCACCTTTAGAGAGGGAGCATTACATCTAAAAGTCCAGAGGGAGAAGCCTCTAAGAATTGCAATTTTCATTTTCATTTGGGGGTCCTCTCTGTAATACCAGGGCAGGGGATTCTTCTATAAGATGCTCTAAATAAGATGGCATCTAGGTCGACCCACCTTCTCTTCAAAAAAAACAAGAGGGAGGGGATGCAAATCTTCCTATGAAATTCGGTACATATTTTTTCTACGAAATGCAATTCTATGAGTCAACCAACTTTTCTCATACCCCGATTCCTACTAGCTTTTCTCCTCGCTTGGGTCTACCGCCGGTCGCTTACGACCGCGGAGACGGAAGCTCGGCGGCTCTGTCGGAAGAATGCCAAGGTGCTCCGGATTGCCATTGAGCAGTTCGAGCGGGAGGCGGCTCGGCTGGCGAAGCTCAAGCAACAGCAGCACAGAGCCATCCGACGGCTCAAAGGGCTCATCTTCTTCTCCGACGACGACCACGGCGACTTGGACGATCCTCCACCAATCGCGGACGCCTACAACTGTGCCGATGACCAAAGGGGGAAAGGGCCGGCGAGGAAGTGGTGAAGGATCTATTTCCTTCTCCACTTTAAATTCAAGTTTTTAGATGTGGTTTAAACCTGTCCATCGTATTATGTGCATCATGTGAACTGTGGTGATTTTTTGAAGATCAGACTGTGATCTTTTGATGAACTGATTATGCATTTATATGTTCGTTTCTATGTCCGTTTATGATCTACGTAGTTTTTATCGCGTTGCGTGGTTTAGTACGGATATAAGGGATAGGATATGAAATACATGGATGTGGACAACACAATTTGTCCCCACGCTTCTGCTGTCGTTTGAGGGGCCGGATTTGCAATGTCTCGTTGTAGATGCTCTAAAACCGGCACATCATTCCCATGGCTCCGCACTCTGATCTCTGAACTGTGTCTCCGTTGCACGCTGCACTTGAGTACGACACGACGCTGATACGTCCTTACACACACGACATGGCCTGGCCGTAAAAACACCTGTCAAGCCGAGACTACCCATCTCATGGACGTAAACTCTCATCTCATGGCTTGTATGCGCGGAGCAGCCTGCAGGGCAGGCAACAAGTATCATCGTCTCTCGCCACTCGATCACTCTCACCTGATCACCTCCGAAGTGATCATCTAGCGCATAGACGATGATCTCGGCAGGGCCTGGCAGTGAACTGCAAAGAACACAATCCGGTGCCGTGGAGTGAATTGCAAAAAAACACCATTTGGGGCTTCATCAACCAGCAGGTCGCTAATCATTTACAAAAATCACCGCGCATTCAGTAAACTTTTTGCAAAAAGCACTGATCAAGTGAATTAGCCCGTTTAACCACTTTCTGACAAGTGGGGCTGGAATGTAAGGAGCTGATTTGGCAACAAATTGACATATACCTCCCTGGATCTTAAAAAAAAGCAATCAAGCCCCTCCCCGTCCCCCACGGAGGGCATCTCCTTCCTCGCTCCACCCTCGCCGGGAATGGTCGTGGCGCTGCGCGCCTGTACGAGCTCATAACCGGCGTGTACAGGGGAGCTTGCTCCAGGCGGTTGCGGCTAATGGCCGGCGGCGGATCCGGCTTCGGCTAGCGTCCTGGAGAGAGAGAGAGAGGGGGAGCTGCGTGAGAGACAGGGGAGGAAGGAGAGGGATAGGGGGCTGCGGTGGTGCCCGGTGAACTGGCGGCGGCGAGCTGCGGGGAAGTCCGGTCGGAGCGGCGCGAGGCTTGGTGGCGCGTGCGCACGGGGCTGCGGGGCTCTCCTGCAGGCGTGGACGCTCCGCTGCGGCTGCGCGAGCAAGGGCAGAGTGGGGTGTAGGAGGAGGGGAGGAGGCGCCGAAGCGCATGGAGGTTGGCCCGCATCCACGGCGTCGAGCGGCGCTGGGCTTCCCAGGTAGAAGACCGAGGCGCGGCCACAGCATCCCGGCGGGCCGACGTGGCATGAAGGTCGAGCTCCCGACGGCTGCCTCCGCGCAGTCCACGGCGCGAACACTGCACAGGAGCTACGGCTCCCCGACGACGACAGTGCGCTGCTGGCCCTCGTGGTTGCGGAGATGGCCGCCGGCCGGTGTGCCCACCGCTGCTACACAGACTCCTCCTCGTCTCCGCGACCGCCCGGTCGGTGGGCGTCTTCTGGCGGCGGCGACGGGAACCGGGCTCTGTCGAGCATGGTCCAGGGGCTGATTGCTTTTTTAAAAATCTACTAGGGTCTGTGTGTGATTATTTTGCCAAGTCAGCTCCTTACAGTCCGGCCCCACATGCCAGAAAGTGATTAAATGGGCTAAATCACCTGTTCAGTGCTTTTTACAAAATGTTTACTGAATGCGTGGTGTTTTTTGCAAATGATTAGCGACCTGATGGTTTTTCGCAGATGAAGCCTCAAATGTGATGGTTTTTTACAATTCACCCGGTGCCGTGCCGCCACACTGCTGCACATGTACGCGTGTATGGCACTCTGTGCACCCATGCTCCAGGATCTGCGTTTCGGTCCGGATAACACCTCTTTCTTTCTGTCGGTTCCTCACCTGTTTGAGGCGTCCCTACCGAGATGCCGAACCATCTGTCATGTCAGCATCCTGATAAATGCGCCTGCCGGAGCGCCGGCGCGAGATTCTCATTAGCAGTTGTGACGATGACTGGCCGGTCCGCGATCGAGAAGTCGATCATCGGGGTCCAGCCAGCCCTGTGGGTATTACTCTGAACGAAGACCCTGACAGTCAACGAAAAATCCAAGTGCAAATTCAGGCTGTCTAGGAATTGTACGCGCGCACAGCGCAACCCCTAGGCGGCGCGCGCCTCTCGATCCGTCCGCACATGACCGACCGATCGGCTAATTTAGCAGATGTTTTGTTAATTGATTGACCGGGCGCGTACCACGGCTGTTCGCACTCCCGGCCGTTTCCCCGCCGTTGATCGATCGACTGCCGATCCGTCTGCACATGTAATCGGCTGTTTTAGCAGATGTTTGTTAATTGATTGACCGAGTAAGTACACTATACTATGGCTGTTCGCACTACCGGCCGTCGTCCGCCGTTGATCGATTGCCGTGTACCATCACCACCACGACGCCGGTCGCCCCGAGACGACCCGATCGCCATGCGTACACATCATCACATGGGCAACTCATGGTTCAAATCGATCGCCGGCTGCTAGCTAGCTAACGCTAATGACGGGGATTATTTCGTATTCACTCACGAGAGGTCAAGAATTCACCGTCTAATCGCAGGAATATACAATGGGCTTGCACTGGCCGCCGGAATACCGGAGAGGCCCGGAAGCATCTATCTATCTTCTCGAGTTATACCATGTACTGTACTTGTAGAAGGCTAGAACCTCGACGTGCAGTGGAAACGTCGTGTTCGCCGGCCGCCGGATCGTTTGTTCGTTAGTCCGTAAAAAAAATCGAGGTCGAGAAAAATAATTAACCTGTGGTGTGTTGGTACCGAACATGTCCTGGACTATCCGGGAGGAATTAGACCGACGAATAGTGACCCTTTTGTACTCTTTCTCGTGTTCTTAAATAACGGCTTTTCAGTTTCGATGAATGTGTTTGGCGATCTCCGATTCAGCTGATCTCCACGACGAGTACATCGATATCAGTTGTGCCCAAGTTAGACACGATGAGTAATGCTCGACTGGAAAAGTTAAAACTCTCAAGCTTTTCATCTCGTTACAAACTCAGCTTAGTCCTTGATCTTTTGTTTAGTCCAGCTCAAAGAAAAAAATATACTCAGTTAAGTCTGCTCATCTCGTTTCCCACAAAAAAGTGCTAAGGCCAACTTCACCGGCAACTCGCAAAAAACCTCTCACATTCGTCCGCGGACAAGGGGACTAGTCCGTGGACACGGATGCGGGAGCTCGAAATTCAACCGTACCCACATACATCCGGCCTTTCGGATTTTTTTTAGCAATTCGCACGATCAAGTAGTGAAAGTGCAACTATCCCTGGGTGGTTTTGGTAATTCCTAACAACATATAAGCTCATTGAGCTAATGCTATTCCAAAATAGATATTTCAGGAAAGCTCAATGATTGGCATGGCATGGATTGGAAAGTGGACCCTTCAAAATGCTAAGGACAAAAGATTGGCTCAAGCTCAAAGCACAAGACTCTACATTTTCTATTTTAGTGATCCAAGATCGCATTGATTCTATAGGAAAAGCCAATACTATTAAGAAGGGATGAGGTGTTGCTTAATGAGGTGCTTGCTCAAAATGCTTAGTGATATGCTCCAAAACCCTCCACTACTTTCTCATATCCACATATGTCCCAAACCAAAAGTCCAACTCGGACCCACCGATTCTTTCTATCTGGCGCCACCGAGTTCACTTGACATAGCCACTGCCAGAAACCCTAGTCTTTTCGGTCTCACCGATAGGGATCTCGGTCTCACCGAGATGTGATTGCAATCTCTGTGTTTCCCTTCGTAACGTTTCGGTAAAACCGAGATGAGCGATCGGTCCCATCAAGATTGCAATGCAAACTCTCTGTTTCCCTTTCGTAACGTTTCGGTTTAACCAAGATGAGCGAATCGGTCCCACCGAGTTTGCCTGACCAACTCTCTATTTGTCTATTACCAAAATCGGTCTCACCGAGTTTGTGTAATCGATCTCACCGAGATTACGTTATGCCCTAACCCTAATGATATCGGTCCCACCGAGTTGACATGTCGGTCCCACCGAAACACCTAACGGTCACATTATGAACCAAATCGGTCTGACCGAGTTTAACGATTCGGTCCCATCGAGTTTGGTGATTTGTGTGTAACGGTTAGATTTTGTGTGGAGGCTATATATACCCCTCCACCCACTCTTCATTCGTAGAGAGAGCCATCAGAACATGCCTACATTTCCAATACATATTTTCTGAGAGAGAACCACCTACACTTGTGTTGAGGTCAAGATATTCTATTCCAACCACATAAATCTTGATCTCTAGCCTTCCCCAAGTTGCTTTTCACTCAAATCTTTTTTCCACCAAATCCAATCCTATGAGAGAGAGTTGAGTGTTGGGGAGACTATCATTTGAAGCACAAGAGCAAGGAGTTCATCATCAACACACCATTTGTTACTTCTTGGAGAGTGGTGTCTCCTAGATTGGCTAGGTGTCACTTGGGAGCCTCCGACAAGATTGTGGAGTTGAACCAAGGAGTTTGTAAGGGCAAGGAGATCGCCTACTTTGTGAAGATCTACCCTAGTGAGGCAAGTCCTTCGTGGGCGACGGCCATGGTGAGATAGACAAGGTTGCTTCTTCATGGACCCTTCGTGGGTGGAGCCCTCCGTGGACTCACGCAACCGTTACCCTTCGTGGGTTGAAGTCTCCATCAACGTGGATGTACGATAGCACCACCTATCGGAACCACGGATAAAAATCTTCGTGTCAACATTGCGTTTGCTCCCTCAAACTCCTCCCTTTACCTTCATATGCAATTGTTTTACATTCCGCTGCTATACTCTTAGAATTGCATGTGTAGGTTGATTGCTTGACTTGTGCTAAGTTGTTAAAATCTGCCAAGAACTAAAATTGGGAAAAGGCTAGATTTTTATTTGGTCAAGTAGTCTAATCACCCCCCTATAGACATACTTTTGATCCTACAAGTAGCCGCATGCAGAGGGCACAGAAGTTCAAATAGCCGCATGCAGCACTAGTTCAAATTTTAAAATGTTCAAATATTACATCCCAACATTGTTATTCCCTTTCATCACCAATTGATGCTCAATCAGATCTTCCTTGAGTTGCCCGTGAGTTGATCGATGCCGAATTTGTTGATGCATTCGAATAAAATCCTCAAATGTGGTTGGATTCTGGCCCGGAAGTTGGATAGGATCACCCATGTTCTCAAATTCCAGAGCTGCGGCAGCATCGTCACGCTCCTCCTCAACGATCATGTTGTGCACGATTACAACATGTTATCACCTTCCACAAGGTCTACGGATCCCATTGTTTTGCAGGTCCACGAACAACTGCTAAACGGGCATGAGGAACTCCAAATGCCCTCTCGACCTCCTTTCTAGCTGCTTCTTGTCTTTGGGCAAAGTGAGCCTTTTTTGGCCAACTGGGTTTGAGATGGTGCTGATAAAGGTAGCCTATGGAGGATAGATATCGTCATCTAGATAGTAGCCCATGTTGTACTCATGTCCATTGATAGTATAGTGGCAAGGAGGAGCTTTTCCTTCAGTCAGCCTCGCAAGCAACGGCGATCGTTGCAACACATTGATGTCATTGTGAGACCCGGGCATGCCAAAGAAAGCGTGTCAAATCCAAAGATCATGTGATGCAACTGTTTCAAGAATGATGGTGGGCTTCTTAACATGACCCTTATATTTCACTTGTAAAGCCTTCGGGCCATTCTTCCATTTCCAATGCATGCAGTCAAGAGATCCAAGCAAACCTGGCCACCCTTTTGCTTCTGAGATTGCCAGGAGCCTCTCGGTGTCTGCCACAGTTGGTTTTCCCAAGTACCGAGGTTCGAACACCTCGACCACGACAGTTGCAAACCTGACCATGGCATCTCCGCATGTGCTCTCACACATCCGTAGATACTCAACCCACGAATTAGTGGTCGTGCTATATGCAAGCATCTGGAGTGCGGCCGTGCACTTTTGGTAATCAGAGAAGCCAATCTTTCCCACGGCGTCCTTCTTCAGAATGAAGTAGTCATCGTAGGACCGGGCGACATGGTACAAAAGATCGAAGACAATCTTGCGCATCCGAAAATGCCGGTGAAAATGGTCAGCGAATAGTGCATTGGGGGCAAAGTAGTCGGCCATCAGTGTCAAATGCACACGCACCCTGTTGCGGTTGAGCACTCGATGACCCATGATCGAGCCCTTGAAATTTAGAACATGCTCCCCCGCATGCTCCGCGTCTTCAAGGATCGCCTGCATCATCACTGTCTCATCAGAGTACTCCTCCTCGTCCGACGAGCCGTCGGAGGAATCAACATACTGCTCGTGTATGTGATACGTCTCCAACGTATCTATAATTTTTGATTGTTCCATGCTATATTATATTCTGTTTTGGATGTTTATTGGGCTTTATTATAAACTTTTATATTATTTTTGGGACTAACCTATTAACCGGAGGCCCAGCCCAAATTGCTGTTTTTTTGCCTATTTCAGTGTTTCGAAGGAAAAGGATATCAAACGGAGTCCAAACGGAATGAAACCTTCGGGAACGTGATTTTCGGAACAAACGTGATCCAGAGGACTTGGAGTCTACGTAAAGCAATCAACGAGGAGGGCACGAGGTAGGGGGCGCGCCTACCCCCCTGGGCGCGCCCTCCACCCTCGTGGCCCCCTCGTTGCTCCATCAACGTACTTCTTCCTCCTATATATACCCATATACCCTGGAAACATCATATACGGAGCAAAAACCCTATTTCCACCGCCGCAACCTTCTGTACCCGTGAGATCCCATCTTGGGGCCTTTTCCGGCGCTCCACCGGAGGGGACATTGATCACGGAGGGCTTCTACATCAACACCATAGCCTCTCCGATGATGTGTGAGTAGTTTACCTCAGACCTTCGGGTCCATAGTTATTAGCTAGATGGCTTCTTCTCTCTCTTTGGATCTCAATACAAAGTTCTCCTCGATCTTCTTGGAGATCTATTTGATGTAACTCTTCTTTTGCGGTGTGTTTGTCGAGATCCGATGAATTGTGGGTTTATGATCAAGTTTATCTATGAACAATATTTGAATCTTCTTTGAATTCTTTTATGTATGATTGGTTATCTTTGCAAGTCTCTTCGAATTATCAGTTTGGTTTTGCCTACTAGATTGATCTTTCTTGCAATGGGAGAAGTGCTTAGCTTTGTGTTCAATCTTGCGGTGTCCTTTCCCAGTGACAGCAGGGGCAGCAAGGCACGTATTGTATTGTTGCCATCGAGGATAAAAAGATGGGGTTTATATCATATTGCATGAGTTTATCCCTCTACATCATGTCATCTTGCTTAAAGAATTACTCTGTTCTTATGAAATTAATACTCTAGATGCATGCTGGATAGCGGTCGATGTGTGGAGTAATAGTAGTAGATGCAGAATCGTTTCGGTCTACTTGTCGCGGACGTGATGCCTATATACATGATCATACCTAGATATTCTCATAACTATGCTCAATTCTATCAATTGCTCGACAGTAATTCGTTTACCCACCGTAATACTTGTGCTATCTTGAGAGAAGCCACTAGTGAAACCTATGGCCCCCGGGTCTATTTTCCATCATATTAATCTCCCAACAACAAGCTATTTCTATTGTCGTTTATTTTACTTTGCATCTTTATTTCTCTTTATCATAAAAATACCAAAAATATTATCTTATCATATCTATCAGATCTCACTCTCGTAAGTGACCGTGAAGGGATTGACAACCCCTTTATCGCGTTGGTTGCGAGGTTCTTATTTGTTTGTGTAGGTGCGTGTGACTCGAGCGTGGTCTCCTACTGGATTGATACCTTGGTTCTAAAAAACTGAGGGAAATACTTACGCTACTTTACTGCATCACCCTTTCCTCTTCAAGGGAAAACTAACGCAGTGCTCAAGAGGTAGCAAGAAGGATTTCTGGCGCCGTTGCCGGGGAAATTTGCGCCAAGTCAAGTCAAGATTTGATTTCCCGACAACGAGCCATTTCTGGCGCCGTTGCCGGGGAGTCTACGCAGAAGTCAAGACATACCAAGTACCCATCACAAACTCTTATCCCTCGCATTATATTATTTGCCATTTGCCTCTCGTTTTCCTCTCCCCCACTTCACCCTTGCCGTTTTATTCGCCCTCTCTTTTCCGTTCGCCTCTTTTTCGCTTGCTTCTTGTTTGCTTGTGTGTTGGATTGCTTGCTTGTCACGATGGCTCAAGACAATACTAAATTGTGTGACTTTACCAATACCAACAACAATGATTTTCTTAGCACTCCGATTGCTCCTCTTACCGATGTTGAATCTTGTGAAATTAATGCTGCTTTGTTGAATCTTGCCATGAAAGATCAATTCACCGGCCTTCCTAGTGAAGATGCCGCTACCCATCTAAATAGCTTCGTTGATTTATGTGATATGCAAAAGAAGAAAGATGTGGACAATGATATTGTTAAATTAAAGCTATTTCCTTTTTTGCTTAGAGATCGTGGTAAAGCTTGGTTTTCGTCTTTGCCTAAAAATAGTATTGATTCATGGAATAAGTGCAAAGATGCTTTTATCTCTAAGTATTTTCCTCCCGCTAAAATCATCTCTCTTAGAAACGATATCATGAATTTTAAGCAACTTGAGCATGAACATGTTGCACAAGCTTGGGAGAGGATGAAATTAATGATACGTAATTGCCCTACACATGGTTTGAATCTTTGGATGATTATACAAATTTTTTATGCTGGATTGAATTTTGCTTCTAGAAATCTTTTAGATTCGGCCGTGGGAGGCACTTTTATGGAAATCACTTTAGGAGAAGCTACTAAATTTCTAGATAATATTATGGTTAATTATTCTCAATGGCAAATCGAAAGATCTACTAATAAAAAAGTGCATGCGATAGAAGAAATTAATGTTTTGAGTGGAAAGATGGATGAACTAATGAAATTATTTGCTACTAAAAGTGTTTCTTCTGATCCTAATGATATGTCTTTGTCTACTTTGATTGATAACAATAATGATGTGAATTTTGTTGGTATGAATAATTTTGGTAACAACGCGTATAGAGGAAACTTTAATCCTAGGTCGTTCCCTAGTAATTCCTCTAATAATTATGGTAATTCCTACAACAATTCTTATGGAAATTTTAATAATATGCCCTCTGAATTTGAGACTAGTGTTAAGGAGTTTATGAATTCACAAAAGAATTTCAACGCTTCGCTTGAAGAAAAATTGCTTAAGGTTGATGAATTGGCTAGGAACGTTGATAGAATTTCTCTTGATGTTGATTCTTTGAAACTTAGATCTGTTCCACCTAAGCATGATATCAATGAGTCTCTCAAAGCCATGAGAATTTCCATTGATGAGTGCAAAGAAAGAACCGCTAGGATGCGTGCTAACAAAGATTGCTTTGTGAAAGCGTGTTCTTCTAGTTTCTATGAGAATAAAGATGAAGATCTAAAAGTTATTGATGTGTCTCCTATTAAATCTTTGTTTCGCAATATGAATCTTGATAATGATGGGACTGGAGATGAGTCACCTTTACCTAGAAGGCGTCCCAAAAATTCGGAGTTTTTAGATCTTGATGCAAAAATTGGTAAAAGTGGGATTGAAGAAGTCAAAACTTTAGATATCAATGAACCCACTATTTTGGATTTCAAGAAATTTAATTATGATAATTGCTCTTTGATAGATTGTATTTCCTTGTTGCAATCCGTGCTAAATTCTCCTCATGCTTATAGTCAAAATAAAGCTTTTACTTAACATATAGTTGACGCTTTGATGCAATCTTATGAAGAAAAACTTGAGTTGGAAGTTTCTATCTCTAGAAAACTTTATGATGAGTGGGAACCTACTATTAAAATTAAAATTAAAGATCATGAATGCTATGCTTTGTGTGATTTTGGTGCTAGTGTTTCCACGATTCCAAAAACTTTGTGTGATTTGTTAGGTTTCCGCGAATTTGATGATTGTTCTTTAAACTTGCACCTTGCGGATTCCACTATTAAGAAACCTATGGGAAGAATTAATGATGTTTTTATTGTTGCAAATAGGAACTATGTGCCCGTAGATTTCATTGTTCTTGACATAGATTGCAATCCTTCATGTCCTATCATTCTTGGTAGACCTTTCCTTAGAACGATTGGTGCAATTATTGATATGAAGGAAGGGAATATTAGATTCCAATTTCCGTTAAGGTAAGGCATGGAACACTTCCCTAGAAAGAAAATTAAATTACCTTATGAATCTATTATGAGAGCCACTTATGGATTGCCTACCAAAGATGGCAATACTTAGATCTATCCTTGCTTTTATGCCTAGCTAGGGGCGTTAAACGATAGCGCTTGTTGGGAGGCAACCCAATTTTATTTTAGTTTTTTGCTTTTTGCTTCTGTTTAGGAATAAATATTTGATCTAGCCACTGTTTAGATTTGTTTTTATGTTTTAATTAGTGTTTGTGCCAATTTAAACCTATAGGAACTTCTTGGATGATAGTTATTTGATCTTGCTGAAAATTCCAGAAACTTTCTGTTCACGAAAACAATTGTTAAAAATCACCAGAACGTGATAAAATACTGATTCCAATTGAAGTAGATCAATAAACAAATTATCTAGTTCTTCCTATTTTGGTAGATTTTGCTGAGTTCCAGAAGTTTGCGTTAGTTACAGATTACTACAGACTGTTCTGTTTTTGACAGGTTCTGTTTTTCGTATGTTGTTTGCTTATTTTGATGAATCTATGGCTAGTAAATAAGTTTATAAACCATAGAGAAGTTGGAATACAGTAAGTTTAACACCAATATAAATAAAGAATGAATTCAATACAGTACCTTGAAGTGGTGTTTTGTTTTCTTTCGCTAACGGAGCTCACGAGATTTTCTGTTGAGTTTTGTGTTGTGAAGTTTTCAAGTTTTGGGTAAAGATTTGATGGATTGCGGAACAAGGAGTGGCAAGAGCCTAAGCTTGGGGATGCCCATGGCACCCCAAGGTAATCTAAAGACACCAAAAAGCCAAATCTTGGGGATGCCCCGGAAGGCATCCCCTCTTTCGTCTTCGTCCATCGGTAACTTTACTTGGAGCTATATTTTTATTCACCATATGATATGTGTTTTGTTTGGAGCGTCTTGTATGATTTGAGTCTTTGCGTTTTAGTTTACCACAATCATCCTTGCTGTACACACCTTTTAAGAGAGACACACATGATTCGGAATTTATTAGAATACTCTATGTGCTTCACTTATATCTTTTGAGTTATATAGTTTTTGCTCTAGTGCTTCACTTATATCTTTTAGAGCACGGTGGTGGATTTGTTTTATAGAAACTATTGTTCTCTCATGCTTCACTTATATTATTTTGAGAGTCCTACAAAATATCATGGTAATTTGCTTTAATTGTGAAATTAGTTCTAATATGCTAGGTATTCAAGATTAGTAAAAACTTTCTTATGAGTGTGTTGAATACTAAGAGAAGTTTGATGCTTGATGATTGTTTTGATATATGGAGGTAGTGATATTAAAGTTGTGCTAGTTGAGTAGTTTTGAATTTGAGAAATACTTGTGTTGAAGTTTGCAAATCCCGTAGCATGCACGTACGGTAAACGTTGTGTAACAATTGAAACATGAGGTGTTCTTTGATTGTCCTCCTTATGAGTGGCGGTCGGGGACGAGCGATGGTCTTTTCCTACCAATCTATCCCCCTAGGAGCATGCGCGTAGTGCTTGGTTTTTGATGACTTGTAGATTTTTGCAATAAGTATGTGAGTTCTTTATGACTAATGTTGAGTCCATGGATTATACACACTCTTACCCTTCCATCATTGCTAGCCTCTTCGGTACCGTGCATTGCTCTTTCTCACCTTGAGAGTTGGTGCAAACTTCACCGGTGCATCCAAACCCCGTGATATGATACGCTCTATCACACATAAGCCTCATTATATCTTCCTCAAAACATCCACCATACCTACCTATTATGGCATTTCCATAGCCATTCCGAGATATATTGCCATGCAACTTTCCACCGTTCCGTTTATCATAACATGTTCATCATTGTCATATTGCCTTGCATGATCATGTAGTCGACATCGTATTTGTGTCAAAGCCACCATGCATATTATTTCATACATGTCACTCTTGATTCATTGCTCTTCCCAGTACACCGCCAGAGGCATTCATATAGAGTCATACTTTATTCTAGTATCGAGTTGTAATCATTGAGTTGTAAATAAATAGAAGTGTGATGATCATCATTCATAGAGCATTGTCCCAAAAAAAAAGAGAAAGGCCAAAAGAAAAAAAAGGAAAAGGTCCCAAAAAAATAAAAAAGGGGCAATGCTACTATATTTTTCCATACTTGTGCTTCAAAGTAGCACCATGATCCTTATGATAGATAGTCTCTTGTTTTGTCACTTTCATATACTAGTGGGAATTTTTCGTTATAGAACTTGGCTTGTATATTCCAACAATGGGCTTCCTCAAATGCCCTAGGTCTTCGTGAGCAAGAAAGTTGGATGCACACCCACTTAGTTTCTTTTGTTGAGCTTTCATACATTTTTAGCTCTAGTGCATCCGTTGCATGGCAATCCCTATTCCTCACATTAACATCAATTGATGGGCATCTCCATAGCCCGTTGATTAGCCGCGTTGATGTGAGACTTTCTCCTTTTTTGTCTTCTCCACATAACCTCCATCATTATATTCTATTCCACCCATAGTGCTATATCCATGGCTCACGCTCATATATTGCGTGAAAGTTGAAAAAAGTTTGAGAATACTAAAGTATGAAACAATTGCTTGGCTTGTCATCAGGGTTGTGCATGATGAGAGCATTCTTGTGTGACGAAAATGGAGCATGACCAAACTATATGATTTTGTAGGGATGAACTTTCTTTGGCCATGTTATTTTGAGAAGACATAATTGCTTAGTTAGTATGCTTGAAGTATTATTACTTTTATGTCAATATTAAACTTTTATCTTGAATCTTTCGGATCTGAATATTCATACCAATTAAGAGGGTCTCATTGAAAATTATGCTAAGTAGCATTCCACATCAAAAATTCTATTTTTATCATTTACCTACTCGAGGATGAGCAGGAATTAAGCTTGGGGATGCTTGATACGTCTCCAACGTATCTATAATTTTTGATTGTTCCATGCTATATTATATTCTGTTTTGGATGTTTATTGGGCTTTATTATACACTTTTATATTATTTTTGGGACTAACCTATTAACCGGAGGCCCAGCCCAAATTGCTGTTTTTTTGCCTATTTCAGTGTTTCGAAGGAAAAGGATATCAAACGGAGTCCAAACGGAATGAAACCTTCGGGAACGTGATTTTCGGAACAAACGTGATCCAGAGGACTTGGAGTCTACGTAAAGCAATCAACGAGGAGGGCACGAGGTAGGGGGGCGCGCCTACCCCCCTGGGCGCGCCCTCCACCCTCGTGGCCCCCTCGTTGCTCCATCAACGTACTTCTTCCTCCTATATATACCCATATACCCTGGAAACATCATATACGGAGCAAAAACCCTATTTCCACCGCCGCAACCTTCTGTACCCGTGAGATCCCATCTTGGGGCCTTTTCCGGCGCTCCACCGGAGGGGACATTGATCACGGAGGGCTTCTACATCAACACCATAGCCTCTCCGATGATGTGTGAGTAGTTTACCTCAGACCTTCGGGTCCATAGTTATTAGCTAGATGGCTTCTTCTCTCTCTTTGGATCTCAATACAAAGTTCTCCTCGATCTTCTTGGAGATCTATTTGATGTAACTCTTCTTTTACGGTGTGTTTGTTGAGATCCGATGAATTGTGGCTTTATGATCAAGTTTATCTATGAACAATATTTGAATCTCCTCTGAATTCTTTTATGTATGATTGGTTATCTTTGCAAGTCTCTTCGAATTATCAGTTTGGTTTGGCCTACAAGATTGATCTTTCTTGCTATGGGAGAAGTGCTTAGCTTTGGGTTCAATCTTGCGGTGTCCTTTCCCAGTGACAGCAGGGGCAGCAAGGCACATATTGTATTGTTGCCATCGAGGATAAAAAGATGGGGTTTATACCATATTGCATGAGTTTATCCCTCTACATCCTGTCATCTTGCTTAAAGCATTACTCTGTTTTTATGAACTTAATACTCTAGATGCATGCTGGATAGCGGTCGATGTGTGGAGTAATAGTAGTAGATGCAGAATCGTTTCGCTCTACTTGTCGCGGACGTGATGCCTATATACATGATCATACCTAGATATTCTCATAACTATGCTCAATTCTATCAATTGCTCGATAGTAATTCGTTTACCCACCGTAATACTTATGCTATCTTGAGAGAAGCCACTAGTGAAACCTATGGCCCCTGGGTCTATTTTCCATCATATTAATCTCCCAACAACAAGCTATTTCTATTGCCGTTTATTTTACTTTGCATCTTTATTTCTCTTTATCATAAAAATACCAAAAATATTATCTTATCATATCTATCAGATCTCACTCTCGTAAGTGACCGTGAAGGGATTGACAACCCCTTTATCGTGTTGGTTGCGAGGTTCTTATTTGTTTGTGTAGGTGCGTGGGACTCGAGCGTGGTCTCCTACTGGATTGATACCTTGGTTCTCAAAAACTGAGGAAATACTTACACTACTTTACTGCATCACCCTTTCCTCTTCAAGGGAAAACCAGCGCAATGCTCAAGAGGTAGCAATATGTACTCCAAATAGGAATCCATTGCGACAAACAAGAAGGGGAAACTGTTTTCAGCTCCGATGATTCATCGAACAGATATCGGGCATGGTAGAGGATGGTACCTGGCGGGGCGGTCGGAGGACATGGGATTGAACGGAGATGGAGGAGAAGCGGCGGGGAGCCCTGCTGGATCGCCGGAGGTGATAGAGACGCAGATTTCCGGCAGGGGTGTGGCGTGGTGGCAAGGGTGGTGGAGCGGCGGCGACGGCAAGAGAGAAAGAAGGAAGGAGAGAAAATGGGGAGGATGGAGTTGTGGGGTCAGGGAAGGCTTTTTGGTGTGCCTGGGGGTGTCGGATTCGTACGTTTCGCGTGTCCGGACTCCCGCAAACCTCTCTCGCTTTTGTCTATGTTTTGCTGGAGAAATCGCGTCCGGACCGCCCCGCAGACCGATACAGGACCGCGTTGGATGGCTTCCGCGGTCCGGACAGCGTGGTCCAGACGGTTGTGGGAGGTTTATGGGTCCGCCTTGGAGATGCCCTAAGGGCTCTCAGATTGCGGTTGCCGTGGTCTGAGTGGAAGAAGCCCTCGAAGCTTTGGATGGGCTTGGGCAATCCATGTGACGATGATGACAGAGATTTTTTCCTATGCCTTCACCACCATCACAATGGGAAATAGAGCCTGCATCCCTTTTTAAACTTACCATGGCTGAATGGCAAGAAGTCCAAGGAAATTTCCCCCTCATCCATGGGTGCTCAACAAGAAAAAAAATGAAAACTCAAGGATGCCATGAAGGATAATGCTTGGATTTTAAAGATCAAAATTACTAACAACGTGTCCATGGATCACATTCGCGAGTTTATCTCCCTTTGGTTGGAACTCCATGTCATCCGCCTTCGTGAGGACATGGATGTTGACAACGCTTGGAAGCACACGACAAGTGGTCACTACTTGGCGGCCTCGGCATAAAAGGCGTAATTTTTGGGGATAATCCGCACCACTATGAACAACACAGTTTGGAAAGCTTGGGCCCCTCCAAAGGCCAAATTATTTGCGTGGTTGACAATCCAAGGAAGAATTTGGATGACGGATAGGCTAGCCAAGCAAGGTTGGCCAAATTGTGGCCCCATTATGCAAAAGGGTGCCAGAAACCTCATCCCACATGCAATACAAATGCCCCTACATGTTGAGGTTTTGGGATATGGCACAAGATTGGCTCCAACTAGCGCGTCTTGAAACCTTCGCTTGGGCTTTGGAAAGGTCCACAAAGGATTGTTGGATCAAAATGCCCGAAAGTAACATCCCCAATGGGGGTGCAATGGCTTCTATCACAATGCTCATGTATTGGACCATTTGGAAGGAGAGAAGTGCAAGTATCTTCCGCCACAAATCTGCCCGTACGACAATTCTCATGGAGGAGATAAAAAAAGAAGCAAGACTTTGGATCATTGCTACCTCTTGAGCACTGCCTTGGTTTTCCCTTGAAGAGGAAAGGTGATGCAGCAAAGTAGCGTAAGTATTTCCCTCAGTTTTTGAGAACCAAGGTATCAATCCAGTAGGAGGCTACGCGCGAGTCCCTCGCACCTACACAAAACAAATAAATCCTCGCAACCAACGCGATAAGGGGTTGTCAATCCCTACAGGCCACTTACGAGAGTGAGATCTGATGGATATGATAGGATAATATTTTTGGTATTTTTATGATAAAGATGCAAAGTAAAATAAAAGCAAAGTAAAAAAGCAAAGGAAATAACTAAGTATTGGAAGATTAATATGATGAAGATAGACCCGGGGGCCATAGGTTTCACTAGTGGCTTCTCTCGAGAGCATAAGTATTCTATGGTGGGTGAACAAATTACCGTTGAGCAATTGACAGAATTGAGCATAGTTATGAGAATATCTAGGTATGATCATGTATATAGGCATCACGTCCGAGACAAGTAGACCGACTCCTGCCTGCATCTACTACTATTACTCCACTCATCGACCGCTATCCAGCATGCATCTAGAGTATTAAGTTCATAAAAACAGAGTAACACCTTAAGCAAGATGACATGATGTAGAGGGATAAATTCATGCAATATGATAAAAAAAACCATCTTGTTATCCTCGATGGCAACAATACAATACGTGCCTTGCTGCCCCTACTGTCATTGGAAAGGACACCGCAAGATTGTGTTGGGAATCGTAGCATAATTTTAAAATTTTCCTACGCTCACCAAGATGCATCTATGGAGTATACTAGCAACGAGGGGAAAGGAGTGCATCTACATACCCTTGTAGATCGCGAGCGGAAGCGTTCCAATGAACGTGGATGACAGAGTCGTACTCGCCGTGATCCAAATCACCGATGACCGAGTGCCGAACGGACGGCACCTCCGCGTTCAACACACGTACGGTGCAGCGACGTCTCCTCCTTCTTGATCCAGCAAGGGGGAAGGAGAGGTTGATGGAGATCCAGCAGCACGACGGCGTGGTGGTGGATGTAGCGGGATGCCGGCAGGGCTTCGCCGAGCATATACGAGAGAGAGAGGTGTTGCAGGGGGAGAGGGAGGCGCCCAAGGCTGTCACGTTGCTGTCCTCCCTCCCCCCCTTTATATAGGCCCCCTGGGGGGGCGCCGGCCCTGGAGATGGGATCTCAAGGGGGGCGGCGGCCAAAGGGGGAAAGGGGTTGCCTTGCCCCCCAAGGCAAGTGGGAAGCCCCCCACCCTAGGGTTCCCAACCCTAGGCGCATGGGGGGAGGCCCATGGGGGGGGGCGCCCAGCCCACTAGGGGCTGGTTCCCTTCCCACTTCAGCCCACGGGGCCCTCCGGGATAGGTGGCCCCACCCGGTGGACCCCCGGGACCCTTCCGGTGGTCCCGGTACAATACCGGTAACCCCCGAAACTTTCCCGGTGGCCGAAACTTGACTTCCTATATATAATTCTTCACCTCCGGACCATTCCGGAACCTCTCGTGACGTCCGGGATCTCATCCGGGACTCCGAACAACTTTCGGGTTTCCGCATACACATATCTCTACAACCCTAGCGTCACCGAACCTTAAGTGTGTAGACCCTACGGGTTCGGGAAACATGCAGACATGACCGAGATGCCTCTCCGGTCAATAACCAACAGCGGGATCTGGATACCCATGTTGGCTCCCACATGTTCCACGATGATCTCATCGGATGAACCACGGTGTCGAGGATTCAATCAATCCCGTATGCAATTCCCTTTGTCAATCGGTATGTTACTTGCCCGAGATTCGATCGTCGGTATCCCAATACCTTGTTCAATCTCGTTACCGGCAAGTCTCTTTACTCGTACCGCAATGCATGATCCCGTGACTAACGCCTTAGTCACATAGAGCTCATTATGATGATGCATTACCGAGTGGGCCCAGAGATACCTCTCCGTCATACGGAGTGACAAATCCCAGTCTCGATCCGTGCCAACCCAACAGACACTTTCGGAGATACCCGTAGTGCACCTTTATAGTCACCCAGTTACGTTGTGACGTTTGGCACACCCAAAGCACTCCTACGGTATCCGGGAGTTGCACGATCTCATGGTCTAAGGAAAAGATACTTGACATTGGAAAAGCTCTAGCAAACGAAACTACACGATCTTTTATGCTATGCTTAGGATTGGGTCTTGTCCATCACATCATTCTCCTAATGATGTGATCCCGTTATCAACGACATCCAATGTCCATAGTCAGGAAACCATGACTATCTGTTGATCAATGAGCTAGTCAACTAGAGGCTTACTAGGGACACGTTGTGGTCTATGTATTCACACATGTATTACGATTTCCGGACAATACAATTATAGCATGAACAATAGACAATTACCATGAACAAAGAAATATAATAATAACCATTTATTATTGCCTCTAGGGCATATTTCCAACAGTCTCCCACTTGCACTAGAGTCAATAATCTAGTTATATTGTGATGAATCGAACACCCATTGCGTCCTGGTGTTGATCATGTTTTGCCCTAGGGAGAGGTTTAGTCAACGGATCTGCTACATTCAGGTCCGTATGTACTTTACAAATATCTATGTCTCCATTTTGAACACTTTCGCGAATGGAGTTGAAGCGACGCTTGATATGCCTGGTCTTCTTGTGAAACCTGGGCTCCTTCGCAAGGGCAATGGCTCCAGTGTTGTCACAGAAGAGAGTCATCGGGCCCGACGCATTGGGAATCACCCCTAGGTCGGTAATGAACTCCTTCATCCAGACTGCTTCCTGTGCTGCCTCCGAGGCTGCCATGTACTCCGCTTCACATGTAGATCCCGCCACGACGCTTTGCTTGCAACTGCACCAGCTTACTGCTCCTCCATTCAAAATATACACGTATCCGGTTTGTGACTTCGAGTCATCCAGATCTGTGTCGAAGCTAGCGTCGACGTAACCCTTTACGACGAGCTCTTCATCACCTCCATAAACGAGAAACATATCCTTAGTCCTCTTCAGGTACTTCAGGATATTCTTGACCGCTGTCCAGTGTTCCATGCCGGGATTACTTTGGTACCTTCCTACCAAACTTACGGCAAGGTTTACATCAGGTCTGGTACACAGCATGGCATACATAATAGACCCTATGGCCGAGGCATAGGGGATGACACTCATCTTTTCTATATCTTCTGCCGTGGTCGGGCATTGAGCCGTGCTCAATTGCACACCTTGCAATACAGGCAAGAACCCCTTCTTGGACTGATCCATATTGAACTTCTTCAATATCTTGTCAAGGTATGTACTCTGTGAAAGACCAATGAGGCGTCTTGATCTATCTCTATAGATCTTGATGCCTAATATATAAGCAGCTTCTCCAAGGTCCTTCATTGAAAAACACTTATTCAAATAGGCCTTTATACCCTCCAAGAATTCTATATCATTTCCCATCAACAGTATGTCATCCACATATAATATGAGAAATGCTACAGAGCTCCCACTCACTTTCTTGTACAGGCTTCTCCATAAGTCTGTGTAAACCCAAACGCTTTGATCATGTCATCAAAGCGAATGTTCCAACTCCGAGATGCTTGCACCAGCCCATAGATTGAGCGCTGGAGCTTGCATACTTTGTTAGCATTCTTAGGATCGACAAAACCTTCCGGCTGCATCATATACAACTCTTCCTTAAGGAAGCCGTTAAGGAATGCCGTTTTGACGTCCATCTGCCATATCTCATAATGATAGTATGCGGCAATTGCTAACATGATTCGGACGGACTTCAGTTTCGCTACGGGTGAGAAAGTCTCATCGTAGTCAACCCCTTGAACTTGTCGATAACCCTTAGCGACAAGTCGAGCCTTATAGATGGTAACATTACCATCCGCGTCCATCTTCTTCTTAAAGATCCATTTGTTTTCTATGGCTCGCCGGTCATCGGGCAAGTCAGTCAAAGTCCATACTTTGTTTTCATACATGGATCCTATCTCGGATTTCATGGCTTCTTGCCATTTGTCGGAATCCGGGCCCGCCATCGCTTCTTCATAGTTCGAAGGTTCACCGTTGTCTAACAACATGATTTCTAGGACAGGGTTGCCGTACCACTCTGGTGCGGAACGTGTCCTTGTGGACCTACGAAGTTCAGTAGCAACTTGATCCGAAGCTTCATGATCATCATCATTAACTTCCTCCCCAGTCGGGGCAGGCACCACAGGAACATTTTCCCGCGCTGCGCTACTTTTCGGTACGGAAGGGGTGACTATCACCTCATCAAGTTCCACTTTCCTCCCACTCAATTCTTTCGAGAGAAACTCCTTTTCCAGAAAGGACCCGTTCTTGGCAACGAAGATCTTGCCTTCGGATCTGAGGTAGAAGGTATACCCAATAGTTTCCTTAGGGTATCCTATGAAGACGCATTTTTCCGACTTGGGTTCGAGCTTTTCAGGTTGAAGTTTCTTGACATAAGCATCGCATCCCCAAACTTTTAGAAACGACAGCTTAGGTTTCTTCCCAAACCATAATTCATACGGTGTCGTCTCAACGGATTTCGATGGAGCCCTATTTAAAGTGAATGCGGCAATCTCTAAAGCATAGCCCCAAAATGAGAGCTGTAAATCGGTAACAGACATCATAGATCGCACCATATCCAATAGAGTGCGATTACGACGTTCGGACACACCATTTCTCTGAGGTGTTCCAGGCGGCGTGAATTGTGAAACTATTCCACATTTCCTTAAGTGTGCACCAAACTCGTGACTTAAATATTCTCCACCACGATCTGATCGTAAGAATTTTATTCTCCTGTCACGTTGATTCTCAACCTCACTCTGAAATTCCTTGAACTTTTCAAAGGTTTCAGACTTGTGTTTCATTAGGTAGACATACCCATATCTACTTAAATCATCAGTGAGAGTGAGAACATAACGATATCCTCCGCGAGCCTCAACACTCATTGGACCGCACACATCAGTATGTATGATTTCCAATAAGTTGGTTGCTCGCTCCATTGTTCCGGAGAACGGAGTCTTGGTCATCTTACCCATGAGGCATGGTTCGCACGTGTCAAATGATTCGTAATCAAGAGACTCCAAAAGTCCATCTGTATGGAGCTTCTTCATGCGCTTGACACCAATGTGACCAAGGCGGCAGTGCCACAAGTATGTGGGACTATCGTTATCAACTTTACATCTTTTGGTATTCACACTATGAACATGTGTAACATCACGTTCGAGATTCATCAAAAATAAACCATTGACCAGCGGGGCATGACCATAAAACATATCTCTCAAATAAATAGAACAACCATTATTCTCGGATTTAAATGAGTAGCCATCTCGAATTAAACGAGATCCAGATACAATGTTCATGCTCAAAGCTGGCACTAAATAACAATTATTGAGGTTTAAAACTAATCCCGTGGGTAGATGCAGAGGTAGCGTGCCGACGGCGATCACATCGACCTTGGAACCATTCCCAACGCGCATCGTCACCTCGTCCTTCGCCAGTCTCCGTTTATTCCGTAGTTCCTGTTTTGAGTTACAAATATGAGCAACCGCACTGGTATCAAATACCCAGGAGCTACTACGAGTACTGGTAAGGTACACATCAATAACTTGTATATCACATATACCTTTGGTGTTGCCGGCCTTCTTCTTGTCCGCTAAGTATTTGGGGCAGTTCCGCTTCCAGTGACCACTTCCCTTGCAATAAAAGCACTCAGTCTCGGGCTTGGGTCCATTCTTTGACTTCTTCCCAGTAACTGGTTTACCGGGCGCGGCAACTCCCTTGCCGTCCTTCTTGAAGTTCTTCTTACCCTTGCCCTTCTTGAACTTAGTGGTTTTATTCACCATCAACACTTGATGTTCTTTTCTGATCTCTACCTCAGCTGATTTCAGCATTGAATATACCTCAGGAATGGTCTTTTCCATCCCCTGCATATTGAAGTTCATCACAAAGCTCTTGTAGCTTGGTGGAAGCGACTGGAGGATTCTGTCAATGACCGCGTCATCCGGGAGATTAACTCCCAGCTGAGACAAGTGGTTGTGCAACCCAGAAATTCTGAGTATGTGCTCACTAACAGAACTATTCTCCTCCATTTTACAACTGAAGAACTTGTCGGAGACATCATATCTCTCGAACCGGGCATGAGCTTGGAAAACCAATTTCAGCTCCTCGAACATCTCATATGCTCCATGTTTCTCAAAACGCTTTTGGAGACCCGGTTCTAAGCTGTAAAGCATGCCGCACTGAACGAGGGAGTAATCATCAGCACGCTGCTGCCAAGCGTTCATAACGTCTTGGTTCTCTGGGATTGGTGCATCACCTAGCGGTGCTTCTAAGACATAATCTTTCTTGGCTACTATGAGGATGATCCTCAGGTTCCGGACCCAGTCCGTATAGTTGCTGCCATCATCTTTCAGCTTGGTTTTCTCTAGGAACGCGTTGAAATTGAGGACAACGTTGGCCATTTGATCTACAAGACATAGTGTAAAGATTTTAGACTAAGTTCATGATAATTAAGTTCATATAATCGAATTATTTAATGAACTCCCACTCAGATAGACATCCCTCTCGTCATCTAAGTGAAACATGATCCGAGTTTAACTAGGCCGTGTCCGATCATCACGTGAGACGGACTAGTCAAGATCGGTGAACATCTCCATGTTGATCGTATCTTCTATACGACTCATGCTCGACCTTTCGGTCCTCTGTGTTCGGAGGCCATGTCTGTACATGCTAGGCTCGTCAAGTCAACCTAAGTGTATTGCGTGTGTTCCGAGGCCATGTCTGTACATGCTAGGCTCGTCAACACCCGTTGTATTCGAACGTTAGAATCTATCACACCCGATCATCACGTGGTGCTTCGAAACAACGAACCTTCGCAACGGTGCACAGTTAGGGGGAACACTTCTCTTGAAATTATCATAAGGGATCATCTTACTTACTACCGTCGTTCTAAGTAAATAAGATGCAAAAACATGATAAACATCACATGCAATCAAATAGTGACATGATATGGCCAATATCATTATGCTCCTTTGATCTCCATCTTCGGGGCACCATGATCATCTTCGTCACCGGCATGACACCATGATCTCCATCATCATGATCTCCATCATTGTGTCTTCATGAAGTCGTCACGCCAACGATTACTTTTACTTCTATGGCTAACGCGTTTAGCAACAAAGTAAAGTAATTTACATGGCGTTATTAATGACACGCAGGTCATACAAAATAATAAAGACAACTCCTATGGCTCCTGCCGGTTGTCATACTCATCGACATGCAAGTCGTGATTCCTATTACAAGAATATGATCAATCTCATACATCACATGTATCATTCATCACATCTTCTGGCCATATCACATCACATAACACATGCTGCAAAAACAAGTTAGACGTCCTCTAATTGTTGTTGCAAGTTTTTACGTGGTTTGTAGGTTTGTAGCAAGAACGTTTCTTACCTACGTATGACCACAACGTGATTTGCCAATTTCTATTTACCCTTCATAAGGACCCTTTTCATCGAATCCGTTCCGACTAAAGTAGGAGAGACAGACACCCGCTAGCCACCTTATGCAACTAGTGCATGTCAGTCGGTGGAACCTGTCTCACGTAAGCGTACGTGTAAGGTCGGTCCGGGCCGCTTCATCCTACAATGCCGCCGAAACAAGAAATGACTAGTAGCGGCAAGAAGAATTGGCAACATCAACGCCCACAACTGCTTTGTGTTCTACTCGTGCATAGTAACTACGCATAGGCCTGGCTCATGATGCCACTGTTGGGAATCGTAGCATAATTTTAAAATTTTCCTACGCTCACCAAGATGCATCTATGGAGTATACTAGCAATGAGGGGAAAGGAGTGCATCTACATACCCTTGTAGATCGCGAGCGAAAGCGTTCCAATGAACGTGGATGACGGCGTCGTACTCGCCGTGATCCAAATCACCGATGACCGAGTGCCGAACGGACGGCACCTCCGCGTTCAACACACGTACGGTGCAGCGACGTCTCCTCCTTCTTGATCCAGCAAGGGGGAAGGAGAGGTTGATGGAGATCCAGCAGCATGACGGCGTGGTGGTGGATGTAGCGGGATGCCGGCAGGGCTTCGCCGAGCATATACGAGAGAGAGAGGTGTTGCAGGGGGAGAGGGAGGCGCCCAAGGCTGTCACGTTGCTGTCCTCCCTCCCCCCCTTTATATAGGCCCCCTGGGGGGCGCCGGCCCTGGAGATGGGATCTCAAGGGGGGCGGCGGCCAAAGGGGGAAAGGGGTTGCCTTGCCCCCCAAGGCAAGTGGGAAGCCCCCCCACCCTAGGGTTCCCAACCCTAGGCGCATGGGGGGAGGCCCATGGGGGGGCGCCCAGCCCACTAGGGGCTGATTCCCTTCCCACTTCAGCCCACGGGGCCCTCCGGGATAGGTGGCCCCACCCGGTGGACCCCCGGGACCCTTCCGGTGGTCCCGGTACAATACCGGTAACCCCCGAAACTTTCCCGGTGGCCGAAACTTGACTTCCTATATATAATTCTTCACCTCCGGACCATTCCGGAACCTCTCGTGACGTCCGGGATCTCATCCGGGACTCCGAACAACTTTCGGGTTTCCGCATACACATATCTCTACAACCCTAGCGTCACCGAACCTTAAGTGTGTAGACCCTACGGGTTCGGGAAACATGCAGACATGACCGAGACGCCTCTCCGGTCAATAACCAACAGCGGGATCTGGATACCCATGTTGGCTCCCACATGTTCCACGATGATCTCATCGGATGAACCACGGTGTCGAGGATTCAATCAATCCCGTATGCAATTCCCTTTGTCAATCGGTATGTTACTTGCCCGAGATTCGATCGTCGGTATCCCAATACCTTGTTCAATCTCGTTACCGGCAAGTCTCTTTACTCGTACCGCAATGCATGATCCCGTGACTAACGCCTTAGTCACATAGAGCTCATTATGATGATGCATTACCGAGTGGGCCCAGAGATACCTCTCCGTCATACGGAGTGACAAATCCCAGTCTCGATCCGTGCCAACCCAACAGACACTTTCGGAGATACCCGTAGTGCACCTTTATAGTCACCCAGTTACGTTGTGACGTTTGGCACACCCAAAGCACTCCTACGGTATCCGGGAGTTGCACGATCTCATGGTCTAAGGAAAAGATACTTGACATTGGAAAAGCTCTAGCAAACGAAACTACACGATATTTTATGCTATGCTTAGGATTGGGTCTTGTCCATCACATCATTCTCCTAATGATGTGATCCCGTTATCAACGACATCCAATGTCCATAGTCAGGAAACCATGACTATCTGTTGATCAACGAGCTAGTCAACTAGAGGCTTACTAGGGACACGTTGTGGTCTATGTATTCACACATGTATTACGATTTCCGGACAATACAATTATAGCATGAACAATAGACAATTACCATGAACAAAGTAATATAATAATAACCATTTATTATTGCCTCTAGGGCATATTTCCAACAGATTGAACCCAAAGCTAAGCACTTCTCCCATTGCAAGAAAGATCAATCTAGTAGGCCAAACCAAACTGATAATTCGAAGAGACTTGCAAAGATAACCAATCATACATAAAAGAATTCAGAGAAGATTCAAATATTGTTCATAGATAAACTTGATCATAAACCCACAATTCATCGGTCTCAACAAACACACCGCAAAAGAAGATTACATCGAATAGATCTCCACGAGAGAGGGGGAGAACATTGTATTGAGATCCAAAAAGAGAGAAGAAGCCATCTAGCTAATAACTATGGACCCGAAGGTCCGAGGTAAACTACTCACACATCATCGAAGGGGCTATGGTGTTGATGTAGAAGCCCTCCGTGATCGATGCCCCCTCCGGCGGAGCTCCGGAACAGGCCCCAAGATGGGATCTCATGGGTACAGAAGGTTGCGGCGGTGGAATTAGGTTTTTTGGCTCCGTATCTGATCGTTTGGGGGTACGTAGGTATATATAGGAGGAAGGAGTACGTCGGTGGAGCAACAGGGGGCCCACGAGGGTGGAGGGCGCGCCCCCTACCTCGTGGCCTCCTCCTTTATTTCTTGACGTAGGGTCCAAGTCTCTTGGATCTTGTTCGTTCTGAAAATCACGTTCCCGAAGGTTTTATTCCGTTTGGACTCCGTTTGATATTCCTTTTCTGCGAAACTCTGAAATAGGCAAAAAACAGCAATTCTGGGCTGGGCCTCCGGTTAATAGGTTACTCCCAAAAATAATATAAAAGTGAATAATAAAGCCCAATAATGTCCAAAACAGTAGATAATATAGCATGGAGCAATCAAAAATTATAGATACATTGGAGACGTATCAAGCATCCCCAAGCTTAATTCCTGCTCGTCCTCGAGTAGGTAAATGATAAAAACAGAATTTTTGATGCGGAGTGCTACTTGGCATAATTTCAATGTAATCTTCTTAATTGTGGTATGAATATTCAGATCCGAAAGATTCAAGACAAAAGTTTAATATTGACATAAAAATAATAATACTTCAAGCATACTAACAAAGCAATTATGTCTTCTCAAAATAACATGGCCAAAGAAAGTTATCCCTACAAAATCATATAGTCTGGCTATGCTCTATCTTCACCACACAAAGTATTTAAATCATGCACAACCCCGATGACAAGCCAAGCAATTGTTTCATACTTTTGACGTTCTCAAACTTTTTCAATCTTCACGCAATACATGAGCGTGAGCCATGGACATAGCACTATATGTGGAATAGAATGGTGGTTGTGGAGAAGACAAAAAGGAGAAGATAGTCTCACATCAACTAGGCGTATCAACGGGCTATGGAGATGCCCATCAATAAATATCAATGTGAGTGAGTAGGGATTGCCATGCAACGGATGCACTAGAGCTATAAGTATATGAAAGCTCAACAAAAGAAACTAAGTGGGTGTGCATCCAACTCGCTTGCTCACGAAGACCTAGGGCATTTTGAGGAAGCCCATCATTGGAATATACAAGCCAAGTTCTATAATGAAAAATTCCCACTAGTATATGAACATGACAAAATGAGAGGCTCTCTATCATGAAGATCATGGTGCTACTTTGAAGCACAAGTGTGGTAAAAGGATAGTAACATTGTCCCTTCTCTCTTTTTCTCTCATTTTTTTTATTTGGGCATTTTTCCTTTTTTTATGGCCTCTTTTTTTTCGTCCGGAGTCTCATCCCGACTTGTGGGGGAATCATAGTCTCCATCATCCTTTCCTCACTTGGGACAATGCTCTAAAAATGATGATCATCACACTTTTATTTTCTTACAACTCAACAATTACAACTCGATACTTAGAACAAAATATGACTCTATATGAATGCCTCCGGTGGTGTACCGGGATACGCAATGAATCAAGAGTGACATGTATGAAAGAATTATGAACGGTGGCTTTGCTACAAATACGATGTCAACTACATGATCATGCAAAGCAATATGACAATGATGGAGCATGTCATAGTAAACAGAACGGTGGAAAGTTGCATGGCAATATATCTCGGAATGGCTATGGAAATGCCATGATAGGTAGGTATGGTGGCTGTTTTGAGGAAGGTTTATGGTGGGTGTATGATACCGGCGAAAAGTGCGCGGTATTAGAGAGGCTAGCAATGGTGGAAGGAAGAAGAGTGCGTATAATCCATGGACTCAACATTAGTCATAAAGAACTCATATACTTATTGCAAAAATCTACAAGTTATCAAAGCAAAGTATTACGCGCATGCTCCTAGGGGGATAGATTGGTAGGAAAAGACCATCGCTCGTCCCCGACCGCCACTCATAAGGAAGACAATCAATAAATAAATTATGCTCCGACTTCATCACATAACGGTTCACCATACGTGCATGCTACGGGAATCACAAACTTTAACACAAGTATCTCTCAAATTCACAACTACTCAACTAGCATGACTCTAATATCACCATCTTTATATCTCAAAACAATTATCAAGCATCAAACTTTTCTTAGTATTCAACACACTCATAAGAAAGTTTTTACTAATCTTGAATACCAAGCATATTAGGATTATTTAAGCAAATTACCATGCTATTTAAGACTCTCAAAGTAATCTAAGTGAAGCATGAGAGATCAACAGTTTCTATAAAACAAATCCACCACCGTTCTCTAAAAGATATAAGTGAAGCACTAGAGCAAAACTATATAACTCAAAAGATATAAGCGAAGCACATAGAGTATTCTAACAAATTCCAAATCATGTATGGCTCTATCAAAAGGTGTGTACAGAAAGGATGATTGTGTTAAACTAAAAAGCAAAGACTCAAATCATACAAGATGCTCCAAGCAAAACACATATCATGTGGTGAATAAAAATATAGCTCCAAGTAAAGTTACCGATGGAAGTAGACGAAAGAGGGGATGCCTTCCGGGGCATCCCCAAGCTTTGGCTTTATGGTATCCTTAGATTATCTTGGCGGTGCCATGGGAATCCCCAAGCTTAGGCTCTTGCCACTCCTTGTTCCATAATCCATCTAATCTTTCACCCAAAACTTGAAAACTTCACAACACAAAACTCAACAGAAAATCTCGTGAGCTCCGTTAGCGAAGGAAAACAAAAGACCACTTCAAGGTACTGTAATGAACTCATTATTTATTTATATTGGTGTTAAACCTACTGTGTTCCAACTTCTCTATGGTTTATAAACTATTTTACTAGCCATAGATTCATCAAAATAAGCAAACAACACACAAAAACAGAATCTGTCAAAAACAGAACAGTCTGTAGTAATCTGTAACTAACACAAACTTCTGGACCTCCAAAAAATCATCCAAAATAGGAAGACCTATAAAATTTGCTTATTGATCAGCAGCAATTGGAATCAGTATTTTATCACGTTCTGGTGATTTTTAACAATTATTTTCGTGAACAGAAAGTTTCTGGAAATTACAGCAAGATCAAATAACTATCATCCAAGAAGATCCTATAAGTTTAACTTGGCACAAACACTAATTAAAACATAAAAACACATCTAACCAGAGGCTAGATCAAATATTTATTCCTAAACAGAAGAAAAAAGCAAAAAACTAAAAATAAAATTGGGTTGCCTCCCAACAAGCGCTATCGTTTAACGCCCCTAGCTAGGCATAAAAACAAGGATAGATCTAGGTATTGTCATCTTTGGTAGGCAATCCATAAGTGGCTCTCATGATAGATTCATATGGTAATTTTATTTTCTTCCTAGGGAAGTGTTCCATGCCTTTCTTTAATGGAAATTGGAATCTAATATTCCCTTCCTTCATATCAATAATTGCACCAATTGTTCTAAGGAAAGGTCTACCAAGAATAATAGGACATGAAGGATTGCAATCTATATCAAGAACGATAAAATCTACGGGCACATAGTTCCTATTTGCAACAATAAGAACATCATTAATTCTTCCCATAGGTTTCTTAATAGTGGAATCCGCAAGGTGCAAGTTTAAAGAGCAATCATCAAAATCATAGAAACCTAGCAAATCACACAAAGTTTTTGGAATCGTGGAAACACTAGCACCCAAATCACACAAAGCATAGCATTCATGATCTTTAATCTTAATTTTAATAGTAGGTTCCCACTCATCATAAAGTTTTCTAGGGATAGAAACTTCCAACTCAAGTTTTTCTTCATAAGATTGCATCAAAGCATCAACGATATGTTCGGTAAAAGCTTTATTTTGACTATAAGCATGAAAATACAATCTATCAAAGATAAATTATCATAATTAAATTCCTTGAAATCCAAAATAGTGGGTTTATTAACATCTAATGTTTTGATTTCTTCAATCCCACTTTTATCAATTTTAGCATCAAGATCTAAAAACTCCAAATTTTTGGAATGCCTTCTAGGTAAAGGTGGATCATATTCAGTCTCATCATTATCAAGATTCATATTGCAAAACAAGGATTTAATAGGAGACACATCAATAACTTTTAGATCTTCATCTTTATTTTCATAGAAATTTGAAGAACAAGCTTTCATAAAGCAATCTTTCTTAGCACGCATCCTAGCGGTTCTTTCTTTGCACTCATCAATGAAAATTCTCATGGCTTTGAGAGACTCATTGATATAATGCTTAGTAGGAATAGATCTAAGTTTTAAAGAATCAACATCAAGAGAAATTCTATCAACGTTCCTAGCCAATTCATCAACTTTAAGCAATTTCTCTTCAAGCAAAGCACTGAAATTCTTTTGTGAATTCATAAACTCTTTAACACTAGTCTCAAATTCAGAGGGCATCTTATTAAAATTTCCACAAGAGTTGTTGTAGGAATTACCATAATTATTAGAGGAATTGCTAGGATAAGGCCTAGGATTAAAGTTTCCTCTATACGCGTTGTTACCAAAATTATTCCTACCAACAAAATTCACATCCATAGATTCATTATTATTCTCAATCAAAGTAAACAAAGGCATATCATTAGGATCAGAAGAAACACTCTTAGTAGCAAATAATTTCATAAGTCCATCCATCTTTCCACTCAAAACATTAATTTCTTCTATCGCATGCACTTTTTTATTAGTAGATATTTCAGTGTGCCATTGAGAATAATTAACCATAATATTATCTAGGAGTTTAGTAGCTTCTCCTAAAGTGATTTCCATAAAGTGCCTCCCGTGGCCGAATCTAAAAGATTTCTAGAAGCAAAATTTAATCCGGCATAAATTTTTTGTATTATCATCCACAAGTTCAAACCATGTGTAGGGCAATTACGTATCATTAATTTCATCCTCTCCCAAGCTTGTGCAACATGTTCATGATCAAGTTGCTTAAAATTCATAATATCGTTTCTAAGAGAGATGATCTTAGCGGGAGGAAAATATTTAGAGATAAAAGCATCTTTGCACTTATTCCATGAATCAATACTATTTTTAGGCAAAGACGAAAACCAAGCTTTAGCACGATCTCTAAGCGAAAAAGGAAATATCTTCAATTTAACAATATCATTGTCCACATCTTTCTTCTTTTGCATATCACACAAATCAAAGAAGCTATTTAGATGAGTAGCGGCATCTTCACTAGGAAGGCCGGCGAATTGATCTTTCATGACAAGATTCAACAAAGCAGCATTGATTTCACAAGATTCAGTATTGGTAAGAGGAGCAATCATAGTGCTAAGGAAATCATTATTGTTGGTATTGGTAAAGTCACATAATTTGGTATTATCTTGAGCCATCGTGACAAACAAGCAATCCAACACACGAGCAAACAAAAAGCAAGCGAAAAAGAGGCAAACGGAAAAGAGAGGGCGAATAAAACGGCAAGGGTGAAGTGGGGGAGAGGAAAACGAGAGGCAAATGGCAAATAATGTAATGCGGGAGATAAGGGATTGTGATGGGTACTTGGTATGTTGACTTTTGCGTAGACCTCCCCGGCAACGGCGCCAGAAATCCTTCTTGCTACCTCTTGAGCACTGCGTTGGTTTTACCTTGAAGAGGAAAGGGTGATGCAGCAAAGTAGCGTAAGTATTTCCGTCAGTTTTTTAGAACCAAGGTATCAATCCAGTAGGAGGCTACGCGCGAGTCCCTCGCACCTACACAAAACAAATAAATCCTCGCAACCAACGCGATAAGGGGTTGTCAATCCCTACACGGCCACTTACGAGAGTGAGATCTGATGGATATGATAGGATAATATTTTTGGTATTTTTGTGATAAAGATGCAAAGTAAAATAAAAGCAAAGGAAATAACTAAGTATTGGAAGATTAATATGACGAAGATAGACCCGGGGGCCATAGGTTTCACTAGTGGCTTCTCTCGAGAGCATAAGTATTCTACGGTGGGTGAACAAATTACTGTTGAGCAATTGACAGAATTGAGCATAGTTATGAGAATATCTAGGTATGATCATGTATATAGGCATCACGTCCAAGACAAGTAGACCTACTCCTGCCTGCATCTACTACTATTACTCCACTCATCGACCGCTATCCAGCATGCATCTAGAGTATTAAGTTCATAAAAACAGAGTAACGCCTTAAGCAAGATGACATGATGTAGATGGATAAATTCATGCAATATGATAAAAACCCCATCTTGTTATCGTCGATGGCAACAATACAATACGTGCCTTGCTGCCCCTACTATCACTGGAAAGGACACCACAAGATTGAACCCAAAGCTAAGCACTTCTCCCATTGCAAGAAAGATCAATCTAGTAGGCCAAACCAAACTGATAATTCGAAGAGACTTGCAAAGATAACCAATCATACATAAAAGAATTCAGAGAAGATTCAAATATTGTTCATAGATAAACTTGATCATAAACCCACAATTCATCGGTCTCAACAAACACACCGCAAAAGAAGATTACATCGAATAGATCTCCACGAGAGAGGGGGAGAACATTGTATTGAGATCCAAAAAGAGAGAAGAAGCCATCTAGCTAATAACTATGGACCCGAAGGTCCGAGGTAAACTACTCACACTTCATCGGAGGGGCTATGGTGTTGATGTAGAAGCCCTCCGTGATCGATGCCCCCTCCGGCGGAGCTCCGGAACAGGCCCCAAGATGGGATCTCGTGGGTACAGAAGGTTGCGGCGGTGGAATTAGGTTTTTTGGCTCCGTATCTGATCGTTTGGGGGTACGTAGGTATATATAGGAGGAAGGAGTACGTCGGTGGAGCAACAGGGGGCCCACGAGGGTGGAGGGCGCGCCCTGGGGGGTAGGCGCGCCCCCTACCTCGTGGCCTCCTCCTTTATTTCTTGACGTAGGGTCAAGTCTCCTGGATCTTGTTCGTTCTGAAAATCACGTTCCCGAAGGTTTTATTCCGTTTGGACTCCATTTGATATTCCTTTTCTGCGAAACTCTGAAATAGGCAAAAAACAGCAATTCTGGGCTGAGCCTTCGGTTAATAGGTTAGTCCCAAAATTAATATAAAAGTGAATAATAAAGCCCAATAATGTCCAAAACAGTAGATAATATAGCATGGAGCAATCAAAAATTATAAATACATTGGAGACGTATCAATCATCGCGGGTGCAAAGCTATTAACTAATGTCGAGAGTAGTGGCCTTTTTTACTCGTGTTGGCGCTTTTTGCACCTTTTGTAACCTCAACTATATTTCTCTCTTAGTTAATGGATGAGGCAAAGCTTATGTCTCCATTTCGAAAAACAAGTCCTAAGGGCATCTCCAATACTAGCCCCTAAACAGACACCACAAATGTCCTTTTTCCCGTCCAAACGTGGGTCCACGGACATGATGTGGGAGAGAGCCATCCAATCCTCACAAAAAGGTCCCTATTTATCTGGTTGGGAAGGAGAGAAAGGAGGAGGGGGCGCATGCATGTGGTGGATATGTGCGTGGTGTGTGCGGTTGAGAGGAAGACAATAAAAGAGAGGAGCCACGCAGTGGCTTTTCCTTGGTCAAGTGGATGTCTAGACTCTCGCTTAACTCCCTAAGGTGCTTTCGGTTTGCCGGAAAACAGACGTCCGGGCCGTTTCGTGGACCAATAGGGGTCCTGATCGTACTACAAAAGTTGACAAAGATGCGGACACTACAATCCAGACATATATCGAAGCTTTGAGGGTCTCATTTGGACATGCCCTAAACCCCAATAAAATCATGCCGCTAAAAATAAAAATGTCATGCTCTCAATAATAAAAATGTCATCCTATTATTATTACAAAAAATGTCACACGCTTAGTAATAAAAATGCCATGCCATTAAAAAACCATCTTCTCAATAATAAAATTGCCATCCTTTGAATAACAAAATTGCCATCTTATTAAAAATAAAAATACCATGTTATTAAAAATAAAAACGCATGCTATAAATAATGAAACTGCTACCTCTCAGTCGAGTGGCGATGCGCGCCCGCACATGCGCACGAGGTGGTGAGTTCAACCGCTTGATTGTGCATTTTTTGGAGAAAAAACCCCGAGCATTTGTGAGGAAGGTGCTTACCGCGAATGCCTAAAGAGAATATACGCGACATTGACCTTGTGCCAAGATCCGCGCAACGGCACGGAATGCTTTCGCTAGGGTTGTCCTCCTGGCCAGCGATCGCCAATTATCATCTCTGATTAATTATAGATGCCAACAATTGATCGACCGATGCCCCAAAGACTAGCTCAAAGTTAAAGAACCGCCATCCGTCCAAATGCCACCCATGCGAGAAAAAAACCCAACCTAAACAACTAACCAGTGCCTCGTAACCGTCGAAGTTTGGAAGGATGTGTGCCCTGGACGCCGCAGTTGCGAGAGGGAGAAGAAATTCCCCTTTTCTCATTAAATTTGTATTACCAATGCACGATCGGACTTTTAACGGATTGAGACGAGCAAAACTCGTTCTAGCCGGGGTAATGTGAACGGGCCAGGTTGGTGAGTTGGATCGATGATCCCGCCCTGTGTGTTTCTTGTCTTGATCGGCCGGTCCTTTTCAGGCCGGAAACAAATGGGCAGTGATACGATGGCAAAAAGAATACTCACCACGCGCGCGTAAACCAGATCACGCCAGCTTTGCCCAGGTCAACACCCACGTCAACCCACCACCCCCAGCTATAGACTACCCCCAGCCTCGTCACTCCATCCATACCCCCCAACCCCACGCGCCGGTCCAAGCCCAGGCCCAGGCCCAGGCCCAAAGCCCAGGCCCTTCACGCGGTCCGGGCTGCCGGGGCGGCTTACGGAGTCAACGATGTTGACCGCGCCACGGCTTCGTACTAGAAATGGCCAAGTCGGAGGAGATGGCCTGGCTTTCTTCCCTCCCCCTCGCTCCTCGCCTTCGCCCATTCCAACCTCCTCCGCTCGCTCTCGCCGCCGCCGGAGTCGGGCGGACCGCGGCGAGTTTCCCGCCAGCTTCGTGGGATCGGAGTATCTCCGCGTCGGGCTGTTGTTTCGCCGGTGCTCCGGTGGAGTGGAACCCCCGTCGGGGGCGGCGCCTCGCTGAGACCGCCGGTTTCGGCGCTCCCTCTCCTGCCGCGGTTCAGGTGAGCCTCGCTGCCTTTTCTGGATCCTGTACCCGAAGATTTCGATTTTTTTCCCTTTCCTTGCTCTCTGGTGGTCGCGCCGTTTCTGAAATTACTCGCTGTTGATGCTGCCGGGCCATAGAAAATAAGGCGATTGCAGGGAGTCGGCAGTTCGCGATCTGACGAGAGAAAATAGCTGCGGAAGCATCTACTCCTAGTAATCGGCCTGACTCTGACTGTAGCCCTTGCTTGAATTGGATGCTTTTGGATGAATCCACAACATAGTTATAGAGTTTCAGTAATCATATCTGCACCCTGTTCTTCAGTAACGCGCAATTGCTGGAACTTCCTGTTGGATTGCGATAGGGTGCGAGGATCCGTGGGAGTGCAGAAATGCCAGACATTGAATGCTACAGGACTGGCGACAGATACGGTGCCTGTGAATTGATTGAGCCCGGCCAATCTCGCATTGCTATGCTAGCTAGCCTTCAGAAATCATTTAGATGACAGCCCACACATGGCCTGTCCAATACCATGTGCTAGCTGCAACCACCCTTTCTGCTTAAGATTAAGAAGAAGGAAGCCGTGACGTGGTCTGGGTGCAGAATATCGTCTTTGTTTACTGTTGAGGTCTAGTAGCGCGTCTTCTCAGTGATCTCATCCGTTGTTTATTCCATGGAAAGAAACTTGTATGCGGTTTTTGGTTTTGTCCTCAAGTTCATAAGATATTTGTGGGGAACCGGTTTTTGGTTTTGTCCTCAAGTTCATAAGATATTTGTGGGGAACCGATCATGACATCGGTTCCTATCCAAGAAAGGTATAACTGGTCAATCAAGGAGACCATTTGGATTAGAAAAAAAGATGTGGTGGCCTAACCGCCTAAGGGCTACTTCCTTTGATTATGCATGTCATCACATACCACATGTCAGTTGCAACGTACCAAATCAGTGATAGTTGGTTGTTAGTTAAAACTCCACTGCCTGTGCAAAGCTGTCAGTAATGTTTCTGATGGGTAAAACTCTAGAAACATTCAAGTTTGAATCTAGGTGAAATGCTTTAGTGGCTTTGCTGTTACGATGGAAGTTTCTAAGAGCACCGAAAAATCTGGAGCATTTATCTTTGGAACCTTTTTTCCCCCATCCACTGTTAAATTTAGCCCATAATTCATGAGCTCTTACCTGTTAGTGTTTCTGAACCTTGTGAATCTAACTAAAGACTCTCAGTTATTATGTCAGCAAACTACGCGAGCAGTATTTGAACTTGAATTCTGTGTTTCAACTATTATTATGACCGAAATTCATTAACTATTTGCAGTCAGAATTCATGCCATCTTGTCTATATAGAATATCCGAGTCAAAATACATGTCAATTTAAACATTGGCGTAGTCTCCAATGTGACATTCTGACCATAGATTTCTATCATTTCTTTGAAAAAATCAAAAATGTGTTGTCTTTCACAATGGATCTTATCAATGTGATGCTGCAATGTTCGTAATTATTTCTACATTGATAGTCAAACCTAAAATGTTTGACTCACATGGATCTAAATAGCATGTATTTTGACTAGGACAAAGTATTTTTTATCTAAAAAGGAAATCTTGAATTGGACATGTTATACATTGCACATGCTACTTTTGTTAGGTAACACGTAACCGGTGTTCATGTTCTCCCGTTTCAGGATATAATCTCTGCTGTTGAAGGCTGATGATTGCTGTTATTGAACATGAAGGATGATGTGTCTGTGATTAGATCGATATTAAATTGATATCTCTACCAAGTGAATCACAGTACAGAGGTTTGTATTGTAGCTCGAGAATTGAAACAACTTGGTAATGAGTTGTTTTTCTCGCATTTTCAAGAGGACGAGCGGGGGTCAGCAACAAACTGGTCCACTCAATGAGGGTATGAGCTCTTATGCCCACAGTTTTGTTGAAAATCACTATTCAGAATATGATATCACTTTGTCACCTCTTTGTCATTCTGCCTTCGTTTTCACTTACATTTAATCTTTTGCAGACCTCCCGGGTGTTGAGAACATAACAAGATTTAGCTATAAGGAGTTGGATAGGGCAACTGCAAGATTTGACCAATCCAATAAGATTGGTGAGGGAGGTTATGGACCAGTTTATAAGGTAATACCCTATTTATTATGTATTGGATGCTGGACCTTAATTATTGCAAGTGTTTTAAAATCGCTAACTTGCCATTTCAGGGAACACTCAGGGATGGAACAGCCGTTGCAGTAAAGGTGCTCTCTTTGCAGTCTAGGCAAGGCGCGAGGGAATTTCTTAGTGAACTTATTACGATCTCTGATATTTCCCATGAGAATCTTGTCAAGCTTTATGGCTGTTGTGTGGAAGGAAGCCACAAGATCCTTGTCTATAATTATCTTGAAAATAATAGCCTTGCACAAACCCTTCTAGGTAGATTATCATTGCTGAACCTCTGTATTCTTTTGTTCCTAGAAAAATTTCAGATGCCGTAATCCTTCTTGGTCCTTGCCATTTTTCAGGTTCTCAGCAGCATAGCAGCATCCAGTTTAACTGGAGTACTCGAGTGAATATTTGCATTGGTGTTGCCCAGGGACTAGCATACCTCCATGACGGTGTCCGGCCTCATGTTGTCCACCGGGACATCAAAGCTAGCAATATACTTCTGGACCAGGATCTTACCCCGAAAATTTCCGATTTTGGCTTAGCGAAGCTTCTACCTTCGGATGTATCACATATTAGCACAAGAGTCGCAGGAACGCTGTAAGTGTAAACTATTTAATCAACCCTGTCTGCTTTGCTATATGTTTACTTGCCCTTTTTGGGTATGTTTACTTGCGTTTTCTCATTAAACTAAAATCCTAGTTTGTCTGATCCTTTGAACTTAGTGGGTGATAGGCTCTTATCGGTGCTGTTTTTCAATAAGCACATCAAGATTGAGAAATGAGGAAAAATAAAAAATATGATATAGATATCCCCTCTGTTGTTTTTGATCGCTGTAGTTTTTACCTGCAGAGGTTACCTAGCTCCTGAATACGCCATACGAGGACAAGTGACCCGGAAATCAGATGTCTACAGCTTCGGCGTTCTGCTGATAGAAATAGTCAGTGGAAGATGCAACACTGACACAAAACTACCCTACGAAGATCAGATTCTTCTTGAGAAGGTAGGTACAGGGCCCTGTTCTAACTTGTTCATCGTAGGCCTGTTTACTTAGTGCTATACTATCACGGTATTACCAAGAGATTACTGTTTACCAATCCTTTCTTCCTCTGCAGACGTGGGCATACTACGACCAGGGGCAGCTGGACGAGATCATCGACAGCTCCCTGGGCGACGACCTGGACGTGGACGAGGCGTGCAGGTTCCTGAAGGTGGGGCTCCTGTGCACCAAGAACGTGACGAAACGGCGGCCCGACATGTCGATGGTGACCCGGATGCTGAAGGGCGAGGAGGACGTGGAGTCGCATGAGATCACCAAGCCCGACGTGATCCGGGACTTCAGGGACCTGAAGCTGAGGAGCAAGGCCACGTCGTCGTCGCTGCTGACCTCCATCGTGGCGCGCTCCTCGCCGTCGTCGTCGTCGTCCACCGGCAACACCACCCGCACCTCCATCACCTTCACCGCCATATCGGACCGCCCCTGACCGAAGAGGCGCGCGGGAGGAAAATAGACACGAAGAGACTGCAGAGAAAACTGTAGATAGCCGTAGCGCAGCCCAGGTTTTTCCTCTTTTCTTGTGGTTTGTATGGTCTGTGTGGTATAGTAGCCTTCATACTTTCATTCACTTTACTCTTTTTTTTGGCGGGGCACTTCACTTGATTGTTTCTCTGTATAAAAGGGTTATACCCATTTTTTTATCAATAGAAACCAAGCTCATGTAGTTCACAGCAGAACGATTCTCCCGCAAAGGTCATCACACAGCCTATTAATTAAACCCATTAAGCATCGGGAGATTGGCGGCCAACCAGCTATGCCACATGGCGCAAGCTGGTTGGCCGTGGTGAGAAAGCTTTTGGAAAAATCTTTAGATGGAGGTGTGGATTAAACCCATTAAGCATCAGGAGATTGGTGGCCAACTAGCTATGCCACGTGGCGCAAGCTGGTTGGCCATGGTGAGAAAGCTTTTGGAATAATTTCTAGATGGAGGTGTGAATTTTTTTAAATGTTTTTTAGATGGTGGTCCGAACCCCATGTATTTTTTAAATGGGGGGTTATGTAAAGTGGCGCTCGTCAGTAGGCTACGGTGCTAATTTTTTTCTTTTATCTTTTTTACTTCTTTTCTCAGATGCAAGATGGAGGTGAGGATTTTTTTTCTGAGATGTTTTTTTGTAGATAGAGGCGAGGACCTCATGTTTTTTTAAATGAAAACGCACGCACAATTTTCTCTCAAGCGGCACCACAGGGTGGCACCCCAACCACTAGTATGTATCAATGTATGCACTTCGACTCGAGTGCGAGCTTTTGGAGACCGAGTTACAAGGAGCTCGTTTTCAAAGTGCAATTTTCTAGAGCGTGAAAAAATTGAAATTTTTTGTGAACACTCATACGCATATGTATTACATATCTGCAAAATTTCATAACAGTATACTTTCACACGTGGCGTGCAAAAAGAAGAAGACAAATATATATTTCTAAAATGTGCTGATTGTTTTTGTTGTTGGGCCAGAATTTTGTTTTTTTGTACAACCTACAAATCACAATATTTTCAAACGTTTTTTCAGGCGTTCATGTTTATCACGTATAAGTTTCCATGCCTTTTTTGGATTTTTTAAAAACCTTTAAATATGACATTTGTTTTTCTTCAAATACCAAGCTCCAGGGAGCTTGGTTACCATTGACATTTTCCATTTCGACTCGCAGTATTCCATTTTTTATCACCACTGCCATTATTCCCCCAAACTGCGGACGCTCCGCACAGGGCGAGCGACCGAGCGATGTGATGAGCCAGCCCATTTGTGTAGATAACATAGGTACTACCCCATCCAGTTTTGGGAACCTTCTCGAAGGTTCTCTAAACCAGTTTTCTTTTTTTCTTTTTTTCATTTTCAAGTTCATTGCCATTATTGAAAAATGTTTGGACATTTCAAAAGAAAAATCATGTTTTCAAATTTTGTTCACCTTTTTAAATAATTGTTTGGGAATTTCAAAAAATGATGTGTTCTTCAAAGATTGTTCATTACGTAAAAAATGTTCCTGTTATCAATATTTCTCACAAAATAAATAAATGTTCTCCTTTTCAAAATATGTTCAGGAATTTCGAAAATTGTTTGCGCTTTTGACAAATTGTTCAGAATTTTAAAACATGGTCCCATTATCAAAGTTTGTTCATAAAAGATGCATTTTTTTAAAAGATATGTTTGGCACTTCAAAAAATGTTCATATGTTTAAAAAATTATCTATGTTTACTAAAGAATTGTTTGCATTTATAAAAAAATTTGCTTTTTCAAAAAAAATCACATTTGAAATTTAGAGTAAAAATAGATATATCGTTGATTATGGTTCTTGTACTCCGCGCTACTTACTGAAGAAATCGAAGCTTGTCAGGTGTTGTGGCTTGTGAAGAGTGCTCACCAGCAGGAGGTCAAGGGTTCGAACGCTCACTCGCATCACTGTTTTCGTGCATCTGGGCCGACCTATTTGGGGGAACCGCTATGCGGCGCTCGTCCATTGGCCGAAACACACATCATATAGGAGGTCCCTAGTTATTTCCTAGAGTGAAATCTCTTGTTCGACAGGCGCGCTTATGGCAAGATGACCATCGCCTCGCCTGAAGCGGAGTAGTCATCGGCCAAGCGAGTAACGTTGTTGGTTTGATTCATTTTCCATTCATTCGCTTCATTAGTTTGTTAATACTGTTCGTTAACTCAATTTCTTTTTTCTTTTTCTTTCATATGTTTTTGTAATATTGTAAAAAATATCAAATACATATTTCTTTTAAACGAAAAAACTTGAAAAAATATGTTTCTGCAGTGTTAAAAAAATGTTGATAGCATTTGAAATATAAGTTTGGAAGCATATTTAAAAAAAGATTAACACATATTAAAAAAACAATGTTCAAAAACATATGTTTGCGAAATTATTAATCATGTATTTGAAAAATATTAAACATGTATTTTTTTCGAAACGTGTATAAAAATGTTTTTGATGTATACAAAAAATGTAGACAAAAACATACATTTATAAAAATGTTGATAATTTATTTTTAATATGTTAAACATGTATAAAACAATTTTTAATATGTAAAAATATTATACAAGGTGTATGAAAAAATTGAGGTAAGTAATCTATTTAAAAAAATGTTAATCATGTACTTAAAAATGTAAGGATCCATAAAAAGGTTTTTGATGTATATCAAAATATACATTGGATCTGAAAAAAGTAGACACGTGTTGAGAGAAGAATAGATAAAAAAACAAAGAAAGGCGTTGAACACATGGAAAACCTGAAAGAAACAAAGTAAACCAAAGAAAAAACGAAAAAGAAGAAGATCTAATAATAATCAATTGAAACCGAGAAATTAACAAAGAAAACTGAAGAAAACGATAAAGGAAATAATAAAACCCGATAAAACCAATGAAGGAACAAATATAAAAAAACCAAAGAAAAAACGAACAACAGAAAAAACAAGAGAAATGTAGCCAGCAACAGTGTGCGAGCAAACGGAGGCGTGAAAACGGGCATGCCCAGTTTTGCAGCACGCGGAGAAAATCTTCAAGCGAGGGGATCATACATCTCGCTTTATGCGAGATATAGGTTACTCGTTGTTCGTCGGTTGAAGGCGTCAAACATGGGCGAGCGCAATAGGACGGCCCAGTAAGTATTCTTTGTTGAGGATGGCGCACTATAGGTAATCGGTTTTCTGGCCTTCTTTTATATTTAGTTCTGTTTTGTTGCAAAAATATATATTCACCGTGGAAGGGGACCAAGTCCGCGGACACTAATGTGAGAATTGGCCATGTATATCGCATACATTTCAAACCGTATTTTAACTAACCGGATGAATTATATGTAAATCAGATGATTTTCATATAATTGGAGCACATTCATTATATTTCGGAGATTTTTCATTAAAAAAAGCAGCCGGACCTAAACGTAGCCTACGACGGGCCCCATCGTCCATTTCCTTTCTATTCTGTATTAGCGACAACGTCCTCCATCTGCGATCTCCATGAGCGGCGGGTGGCAGGACCCATGAAGTGAAGGTGTGACTGCCGGCCAGGAAGAGTAGAGCATGAAAGACGGACTAGCCCACTTGGACTCGAGCCTCCGCCGCCTCCCATGCCCTACTCATTCTTGTCCCAGTCCGCGACCTGTCCGTCGCCAATGGACATGAGGTCGATGATGGACATGAACGGACCATCACCGTCCTCCTGCCACATGCACCCCCGAAAGTTCGGTAGCGGCTTTCTCGTCCGCAATTGCTAGCGCCGCCTCCATGTCCGGCTGTGCAACCTCTGTGTTATGAGCGGCGGCTTGAGCACGCGAGGCCTTGTAGAGTGCTATCTTCTCGGCGACGAAGTTGGGATTCGCTGCAGCCTCCTCGCTCGAGCGCTCATCGTAGATTGGTCCTTCGCCAACCGGTGCTGCTTGAGGAGGAACAGGTTGTACCACTGCTCATCCTGCACCTTCCAGAACGCCGATATAGGTGCCGACACAGGCTGCTTCTTCGCCATGGCGGCGTTGAAGTGCGCATGAGCTTTCTCCATGATCAAGTCGGCAACACAGGCGCAGGCTCCGGTGCCGAGTCGTCGTAGGAGCACGTCTCCATCGTGGGGTCGTTGTCGCAGACCACGGGCGAGCTTGCAGGCATGCCGACCTCGATCGATCCTCCTGGCACGGCGGCCGCAAGGGCGGCCAGCTCACGCTTCTTCTCCGTTGACGGGCTCTCCCACAACACGTTCCCGCTCGTGGTCATGGAGGATATGATGAATGAGAGGAGGATGTGGAGCGGATGTGCTGTGATGTGTTGTGAGATTGGTGTGGCCACCTTTAAATAGTGGTTTCCAGTGAGGCCAAGCATCCGAGTGCGTTAATGCGCGGGCGTCAGAGTTGGTTCCTCGACCGGGGAGCCTGTTTAATGGCTGAAGACTGATGGATGTGAACAACCGCGGTAGATATCTGTCGCGTCCCATCCAGTAAATGTCTCTCCGACACAGAACAGGCGAGGACACCGGGGACACAGCACGGACGGCAACCTCGGCCGACGAGTCGCTCCAATACTTGCGCTAGTGAGAGGCCATGTCCGCTTTGGACAGGCGCCAATGCAGAGCGGCCACTGTAGAGCGGCATGAGTGTGAGAGCTGACGTCGGACGGGAAAGCACGCGGGCGAGGAAGAGGACTTGTCGGAAGCAAGCGTGACAGCGGTCCGAGGTCTGGGTAAACACATCCAGACCGCACTGTTCGGATGGTTGCGGACCGCGTTGGAGATGTCCTTGCAGTCGCCTTGGAGCCTTAGAGCGAAGAAAGGAAAACCAAGTTGCGCAGAAGTTCGAATCCCACAATAGTTGTCATTTGTCAATGCAGAGCCACGCCGATTCGTAGTAAACTCTGTCTTGAACAGACACACACAAGAAACATGGTACATGTCCTGAACTAATCTGTCCAGAACTCTCGCCTCTCCATCCGAGACGGCGACGCATTTACAAGGTGCGTGCACTGCACCTCCAGCCCCGTAATCCCGGGTTTCTGTGCATCTTGTGACGGGATTCTTGCATGCATCTCCGGCAAGCACAGGCACGGACGTACGTACGTACGTGCGTACGAACGGACGTGCAGGCCCGGAGCCGCAGTGGGATCAGGCCGGCCTGCCGGCGTGTCCCGCGAGCAGCCGGCACGAGCGCTGCCATGGCAGGCATCCGCCGCTGGGGGGTTCGGCCGAACATGGCCGCTGCTGCGCTGCGGCGCGCAGGCAAGTGTGCCCTCAGCTCTCGCCATCGCCGTAACTGTGCCCTGTCGCCCGCCCTCGTAGTCGTACGAGCCTTTCTTGGCAGGGCGAGTGGCGCCGCGCGGTGGAGGTGGCAAGGCTGTGAATTCGTAGGCCATTTTTTGGCAGCGGCAATGGCGCCGGGCGCGTAGGCGCGAACCTCAGGCCTGGGCCTGCTGGCTGGTTGGGTGGTTCCGTGAACTCAGAATTCGCACACGACGCTGCCACACTCGCTGCCAATGCAGGGAAGGATCAACTTAGATCCTACTACGATGCAGTGCTAAACTGCTAATGCTCCAGGAATTGTCCATCTCAAGCTGGACTTTCGCTGCAAAGAGGAAGAATGCATCCGCATGCGCATTGGTCCAACCAAACACAGCCTTCGATTAATCTAACAAACATAAGAGCGTCTACCGCCGGACTTCACAAATCTGACTCACTGTACGCCCGCGGGACGCGACACCACTGGATATCCCCTCAATTGACCTGTCGGATAGCCACACATCTTAAGTATGGATCTTCAAATCCATGCAATCCATGCACGTGGATTATAAAGCACGACAATTCAATGATGCGACAAAAAGAATAAATCCTAATTCAATAATTCAGACATGCCAAAATGAAATTCAAGTCCGAGCGTGACGGATCAATCGCTGGCCGGATCACTCACCGGATGCCATCCATGCTGTCTACTCCGCGGTCATCCTTGCCTCCTGCTGCGCATACTCCGTGGCCATCCTTGCCTCCTACTCTGCCTGCTTTGCCTGCACCCTTGTCTTCTCCTCTGCGTGCATCCTTGCCTCCGCTCCCGCTGCTGCCATCGCCGTTCTTACCGCCTCATACTCTCTACGCTCATTGATCTTCATTCGCGTCGACGGAAAACACTCCAGAATGCCCCGGCTGTCAGATCGTCCTCTGACCGGACCGGGTCGGACAGCGGGATGCTTGTCGGCGGCTGGATGGACGGGGTTTGGGTTCCGGGCACGGCAAGGGTGAACGTTGCTCCTCGAGGTCCACACCCACTCCCTATGATGCCGCTTTCCTCTCCCGTTGCCTCAATCACCGGTTTCTACGGGCGACGTTCTCCAGCTTGCACGTCGGAGCCGTGGACAGGACACCCATGGACGACGTCGAAGCAGCCTCCGCGTCGGCGGTGTGGGACGGCCTGGTTGACATATAGGGAGACAGATAGGGGCCGGCGGCGAGGATGGGGGAGCAAGGTTGGACGACGGAGATGGCTCAGATGCGAAAAAAATGATGGACGGGCGTGGCAGGAGGACGTGGGTTTGGCAGACTTGGGAGATTTGGTGCAATTTATGATGAGATCGGGCTATCTAGTCCGACGTATCAGACGTGTCCGGGCCTCCTCATACCCATCTTAGATTTGGGTTGGATGAGAGGTACCGATTAGTTCGAGCGTTTGGAGCCCGTATAAAGGACGGGGTCTGGTTTTTTTACCGGCTGACTTGGCCGTCCTACCAGAAGTCTGTGACCGGTTTGGGACCTTGTCTATAGATGCTCTAAACTCTAAGAGCATGATTAATAATATAGCCAGGTGGTGGCTATAGCAAGTTGCCATGTCATTTACAGCAAATCTAATAGTCAACACGTATAATAGTTAGCTATAAGAAAATACTACTTTATGAATATATGACCCACCTTCCACTCTCTCAAGCCTTCTTGGAGCTCGTGTTACAGCCGGCTGTAAGTTTACAACAACAATATAGTATTTAAATCCTTATAGTCCGCTTACGTAACCTTATTATTATACTTGCTCTACCGTAGCCTCAGACGTCAGCTTTATTACTTTTGCGGCAACCCCTTGAGCACATTTTGACTAGTCCTTGATCCATGTGCCAGGCATCATATATAATATGCTGTCTTGAAGACCTAACCAAAGTCATGTACTCATGTTCGTTGTCCTTGGCGTTGTCACTGAGTGGAACAATTAACTAATCTGTCTCGCTCATGGTGCCTCTAAGTGTCGTGCTCAATGATAATTTATTTACCGCCTCCAGAGAATGAGAGAATGGAGATGGAGTCAGGATCTTCACCTTCCCCGGTGCGTGAAAGCCACAGCTATGAAATTTTACTGGAGCAAACAATGAGAAAGAAACGCGGACGAAACTGATGATTACACTCGTTGGCACAACTTGGCAATATCTATGTGTTAGGGTAAAAAGACATTGGAAGCATCAAAGGTGGCGCCAAGGTGCTGTCTCTGTCATCAAAATTCAAAAGTATTGGGATGTTCTTATTGGGATGTCGCCAAGGTATACCGTTCGGTTGAATTAGTCGGCGCGTGCGATTCAGTTAACTTATTGGGATGTTCTTCTTCGCAAAATGGAATGGAACTCTATATCTTCTTGAGAAATTCCTGCCTCTGGACCAGGCCAGTGGATGTTCATTGCAAGTGTTGGATACAGCCCCGTCTTAGGACTAGAAATTTGTAGGATGGTCACGTCGATCGACCGCCGGGGATCGCTGTGAGATCTACAGGAACGTGAACCATGTGTCATGCGAGTCAACCTATGGCCATAGCAGACGGAGGCTATTAAGCTAAGTAGCTATGGTCCAATCTACGTAGATATGACTAGTACAAATGTAGATAACAGGACCAGAAGATGTAGGTTTTTCTTTTGAAAAACACAGCAAAGAACCCCTAGAGCATTGGCGCCCCAAACCCTCCTCAAATGTCCGGGCGGCCCGCCCGGTCACTGATCGGTCACGATTTTTCGACTCAGACGGACGCTTCAAACGGTCCTCAAACGCCCGGACTAACCGGCATCCCTCATATCCAGCCTAAATATGAGACGGATATGGAGAAGTCCGCCACACCGGACCTGACCCATGCTGGCCCACCCGACCCCATATATATATTCGTCCCCATTCGCTCGCCGAACCAAACCCTAGCCACTTCATTCCACTCTCCTCCGCCACCCGAGCTCACCTCTGGTGGGATCCGCCCGTCTCCAGCATGGCAGGCAGCGAATCTGACTCCGACCAGTCTGGATCCGTCGACTGGGGTGTCATCCTGTGCGGGTTGAAGGAGGCAATGGCGGTCTGCATTGCGCCGAGCCGCTCCCAGGAGGACAGCGGCTGGCCGACAGACGGATCTGCCCACCACGACTCCATAGCGTCGGCTCAACGGGCGCTCGGGTCCTTTGGGGCTGGATCATCGCGGTCCTAGCAGCCGGAACCCCTCTCCTTCCCCATCACCAGTCGGACAAACTATGAATCCCACCGGGAACGGACGGCCCGCCGTGGGAAGGAGAGGATAAGGGCCGCCGAGGCCCATATCACGGCAGAAATGGCGGCGGCACTGGCGGCCGCAGAGGAGGAAACCATCCGCGCCTGCATTGTGAAGAACGACAGCGAAGGAACACGCGCGCCCTTGGACGAGAGTAGAATTGGGCGGTCCGTGCCATGGCTGGACTGCCACCAAAGGACCAGAAGAAGGACAACTCCGGCGAGGACAACTCCAGTGATGAGCAGGTCAGGCTCAATCCATACTGCATCTTCGACCGGTACTTCCGCGAGAAGGATGGCAAGGGCGCGGGGAAGCGCAAGGGTAGCCGTGGATGAACTCCACCATAGACAAACATGCCAAATTTTGGTAGCCCGATGGCATGTTTACTTAGTAGTGATGGAGTAGCCGGACGAGGTGTGTGCGTCGATGTAGTTGCATGAGTTTGTATGGATTTGAGATATGACAATTGAGGTGTTAGGATGTGGATTGCATTAGTTGAAGGATGCCCAGTCAGTGCATGCGGATGCGCCCGGGCGAGCGCGCGGGATTTTGAGGGGCCGAATTTGCCCATCTCGGTTGTAGATCTCTTAGGGCATCTCCAACGCGACCCTCAAACTGGGAACGATATCCGTCTGCATACAGTGATATGGGAGATGGTCATCCAACTATGCTCGCATACATTTTAAACCAAATTTAAACAAAATCGATGAATTTCATCAAACACGACGGAATTCACTAAAGTTCGGTCATAATTTACATAAGACGGACGGTATTTTCATCCGTTTAACTTAAGCTTAAAAAACATCTAGATTATCTTGTAGCGGACGGTGCCCTCCGCATGGCCAACTGGCTCCTGCGCCGTGCGGAGGGCCACCACAGTCAACTCATACCCAGGCCAGGGAGCCTTGCACTTGCCCCGTGGCGGCGATGGACTCGCCGAGAGACCACTGCTCGCAGATCTTGGCGCCGGAAGGAGGAATCGATGAACAAGCGCCCGAAGAGGAAACGATGAAGACACACCCGAACATGAAGAGGTTCATCAGGATGGATATGATAAGTCTTTGATGTAGGTGACGTCATTGGCAACAATGCCGAAGGACCCTCATGTTTAAGATCTACTTGTTCGGAAGTTGGCTACAACACTAAAAGACGAGTAACAATAGAGCTACTATTAAAGAGACTCAAGTTGGCACAACTGAAAATAGATGCCAAAACTCCATTGTATGAACGTTGCAATCCCGAGCACACCTTCCTGCACGTCACGCTCAAACTTGTAGACATCAAAGCAAAATACAAGAGCCTAGACCAAGATGGTACATTGGATTATTTACACAAAATTTTGCCCAAGGAGTATGTGTTGCATCGTAGTGTCAATAATACGGAGAAGATCATGTGCCCTCTTGATTTGCTGCACATAAGATATCATGCATGCTTAAATGATTGCATCTTATACCGGAAAGAGCATGAGTACACGATAGAGTGTCCAACTTGCAAGGAACCTCAATACAAACATGGAAAGAAGGATCCTCGAAAGGTTGTATGGTCCTTTCTAGTCATTCCTCCCCTACAACATTATTTCGCAGATGAGAAGGAAGCAAAGCACATGACTTGGCACAAGACTAGGAAGCTCTCGTCTAAAAATGATGGCATTCATAAACACATTGCAGATGGTTGCTAGTCGAAAGCACCCAACTGCATGGAAGCAGAATTCACAGCAGAACCAAGAAACCCTCAGGTTCGATGTTAGTACGGATGGACTAAATCAGTTTGGCAACCAGAGAAACAAACATAGCACATGGCTAGTGTTTGTATGGATGTACAACGTCCCCTAGCTCTGCATGAAACTGATGTACATACACATGGTTATGCTAGTTCAAGGGCCGATCCAACCAGGCAACGATATCAACATGTATCTTGAGCCACTGAAGGGGCAATGATATGTGTCCAACGTACCTATAAATTTTTTATCGTTTCATGTTATTATCACTTTTGTATTCTGTATATGTTATTTTATATTATTTTGACGGACTAACCTACTAAATTAGTGCCAATGCCAGTTGTCGGGGTTACGATCCTGACAATGAGTACTAGGGGTACGAAAGAGGGGCAGAGTCTAGCTACGACTCAGGTGTAACACTTGGTGTTTAGCAAGTTCAGCACCCTCTCGGCGGAGGTAATAGCCCTATGTCTCGTGCCCCGAGGCTTGGTTTTTCTTGATGGGTATGATTATAGAGATTGCTTAACCCCAACTCAGGAGGAGTGCGACTTATATAGAGTGCGCCGCAGCTCCAACGTCTCCACGTCGCTCGGGCACTTAATGCTCATTACTATGGCAGTTACTGGTATAAAGCGCAACAACTACAACAGTTACAAGTAACAGCAGCCATGACTATACTTCAAGGATGACTTAGGATTCCTCGACTGTTGCAGCTCCCACGCCGTCCCTCCACTTTCCTTATCTGAGTGGTCATTATTGATAACCCACAAGTATAGGGGATCACAACAGTTTTCGAGGGTAGAGTATTCAACCCAAATTTATAGATTCGACACAAGGGGAGCCAAAGAATATTTGAAGGTATCAGCAGCTGAGTTGTCAATTCAACCACACCTGAAGATTAATTATCTGCAGCAAAGTGATCAGTAGCAAAGTAGTATGATAGTTTTGATGATAGTGACAACAGTAACAGTAACGGTAACAGTGATAGCAGTAATTTTGTAGCAAGTGTAACAGTGATGATAGCAGTAGTAACTTAGCAGAAACAATATGGAAAATTCGTAGGCATTGGATCGGTGACTTGTTGGATGATATTCATCATGTGACAGTTATGACCTAGGGCGATTCGGCACTAGCTCCAGTTCATCGATATAATGTAGGCATGTATTCCGTAAATAGTCATACGTGCTTTATTAAAAGAACTTACATGACATCTTTTGTCCTACCCTCCCGTGGAAGCGGGGTCCATATTGGAAACTCAGGGATATTAAGGCCTCCTTTTAATAGAGAACCGGAACAAAGCATTAACACGTAGTGAATACATGAACTCCTCAACTACGGTCATCACCGGGAGTGGGCCCGGTTGTTGTCACTCCGGGGTTGCCGGATCATAACACGTAGTAGGTGACTATAACTTGCAAGATCGGATCTAAAACATGGATATAATGATGATAACATAAACGGTTCAGATCTGAGTTCATGGCACCCGGGCCCAAAGTGACAAGCATTAAGCATAGCAAAGTCATAACAACATCAATCTAAGAACATAGTGGATACTAGGGATCAAGCCCTAACAAAACTAACTCGATTACATGATGAATCTCATCCAACTCCTCACTGACCAGCGAGCCTATGAAGGAATTACTCACTCCCGGTGGGGAGCATCATGGAATTGGCAATGGAGAAGGGTTGGTGATGACGAAGAACAAAGACCCCCTCTCCGGAGCCCCAAACGAACTCCAGATCTGCCCTCCCGAGGAAGAACAGGGCTTGGCGGTGGCTCCGTCTCGTGGATCGCGATAATTCTTTCTCCCTGATTTTTCTCTCCGAAAATAGGATTTTATAGCGTTGGTTTCAGGGTCAGCGCGGCCACCAGGTGGGGACAACCCACCTGGGCGCTAGGAGAGGGGGGCGCGCCCTGGTGGGTTGTGCCCACCCAGGTGCCCCTCTCCAGTGGATGTTGGCTCCAGAAATTCTCTTTTATTATTAAAAAATCCCTGCAAAGTTTCGTTCCATTCAGAGAACTTTTATTTCTGCACAAAAACAACACCATGGTAGTTCTGCTGAAAACAACGTCAGTCCGGGGTTAGTTTCATTGAAATCATGCAAATTAGAGTCCAAAACAAGAGGAAAAGCGTTAGGAAAAGTATATACATTGGAGACGTATCAACTCCCCCAAGCTTAAACCTTTGCTTGTCCTCAACCAATTCAGTTGATAAACTGAAAGTTAAAAAGAAAAACTTTTACGAACTCTTTTGCTCTTGTTTGCATAAATAAGGTTAAACAGCACCCAGGTTTTTAGCCAACATTATAACTAACCATGTCAACAATAACTCTTAAAGATTATAATGATTCATAACAATGACATAATCAGCTAGCGAGCAATAATAGGATATCTCAAACGGCAACACGTTGTCAAAACAACCATGATATAATATGACAATAGTGGCATCTCGCTAGCCCTTTCTGAGACCACAAAACATAAATGCAGAGCATCTCCAAAGTTCAAGCAGCGACTAAATTAACATTGTAGTCATGATAGAAAAGATCCAGTCATGATGCACCCAACATTAGCTACACACAATGCATAAATCATGACAGCTGTGCTCCCTCAGTTTCTGGCGCTTGTTTTAGAAGGTGGTGACACAACATAAAAGTAAATAGATAGTCCCTTCGCTGAGGGAAGCAGTGATTTGTAGAGGTGCCAGAGCTCAATTTTTAGAACAGAGGTAAATGATATTTTGAGACATGCACCCTTCTCATTTACTTCACGACTATCAGCTATCAATATCTCCCATGCTAAACAAGCTAGTGGCGGTTCCCAAGCGATAAAAAGTGAAGGTTTTGACTCCATTGGGAGTTTTTGTTTGATTATTCGAGCGATTAACTCTTTTTGTATTTTGCAGTTTGGGACTGGGCATCCCTATTACCGCCCTTTTCTCGTGTGATGGCGAGTGAATAAACACTCGACCTGAGAATAACCCGCTTAGCATGGAAGATACCGACTACCTCCTGTCGTTCCATGAACGATCCAGGCACACAAAACGGATATTTTTAGAAGTATTTAGAGGTGGCGCATGCAAATTTACTTAGGACGGCAGGGTAATACCGCATATAGGTAGGTATGGTGGACTCATCTGGAATAACTTTTGGGTTCAAGGTTTTTGATGTACAAGGAGAATTCCCACTTAGTACAGGCGAAGGCTAGCAATTAGATTGAGAAGCGGCCAGCTAAAGAGCAACAACGATCATAACCATGCATTATGCATAAGTAACATTGGACACTGGCATGAGTAGGATATGAACACCATGAACATAAATATCATAGAGGCTATGTTGGTTTTGATTCAACTACATGCATGAACATGTGCCAAGTCAAGCCACTCGAACGTTCAGAGGAGGATACCATATCATCATACTACATCACAATCATTTTAATGCAATGTTGATATCCAAGATAAATCATTATCAACTCCCAGCTACTTATGCATGGCTGTAGCGATCCGACCTCAGACGGTCAAATCTCTATGTTAAGTGTCATCCCTGGATCGGTAATGCTGACGCACACAGTACTCAAAGGATTTATAACAGAGTGGCAATCACACACTTATTACATCGAATGTCTCAAAAGAGAACTTATTACAATAAATATGGCTTAAGGCCATCTAAATAAGATAACAGCGGAAGGCTTGGAAGATAAAGTGAGTCCATCAACTCCAACGACATAGCTGAGTGCATGACAAACGACCTATGGTACCTTACTCGTCTGAAAAGTCTGCAACATGATACGTTGCAGCCCGAAAACGGGCCAGCACATGGAATATGCTGGCAATATAACACAGTAGAGCAATTAATAGATAAAAGCTATCACTACATGCATATATGGCTGGTGGAGGCTCTATGGTTATATTGTTTTGCGAAAAGCCAATTTTTCCTACAACAAAGGAATATATTTTATTTAACTATCATGGTGGTTGAAACATTGAGAATGGTACCCCCATGTCAATCCCAATTAGAAAGTAATTATCAACCCAACAAATTAATTTGGAGTGATGAGATCAAATCAATAATTCAAGTACCAGATACTCAAGATGTCCATAACCGAGGACACGGCTAACCATGATTAGTTTGTACACTCTGCGCACTTTTCCTGTAAGACTCGATCTCCTCCGTTTGATTTCTCGCACTATATGGTGTTTGAGAAACGGATGACCGAGACATAGTCTTTCAGAAGCATTAACTCTAACCCCGGGTAGATAGTACCAACCTACATCCCCTACATCTGCTAGCCTACCACTGGAAGAGGTCACACAACATACTCAATTATGCCAGAGCCCATATGGCTTGTGGCTGCACACAGAAGTTTCTAGCATGAATAATCTTATGATCCCTTTGAGCCTGGGTGGCGGACCATAGGAGGATCCCACAGTATAACCCCGGGATCTCCTAGGACAACAGTGGTATAACCCCAGGTGCCCAAAACCAACAATACCGTTCCAAAACTCGGTATGGTCGTACAAATCTCGGGGCTAACTTTCCCTTAACTCCAAAACGTTTAACACCTCATAGTGGTGAAACACGAAGATATGCTCTGTCTCCGATTTCATAGACTACCTCCTTGCATTTTGAATCTGCATAACTCTTCTGTCTGGACTGAGCTACCTTCAGTCTATCTCGAATCAGCTTAACCTTATCTTCGGACTCCTTAATCAAATCCGGTCCAAACAACTGGCGGTCTCCAACTTCATCCCACATCAACGGTGTTCGACATCTTCTTCCATACAGGGCTTCGAAAGGTGCCATCTTCAAACTGGCCTGGTAACTGTTGTTGTATGAGAACTCCGCGTAGGGCAAGTTGTCATCCCAACTATATCCATAATCTAATGCACAAGCTCTTAACATGTCCTCCAGAATCTGATTGACTCTCTCGGTCTGTCCATCTGTCTGCGGGTGAAAAGCTGTACTGAACTCTAGCCTGGTACCCAATGTCTAGTGCAGCTGGTGCCAAAAGTTTGAAGTAAACTGTGTTCCTCTATTTGATACGATGGTCCTCGGAACTCTGTGCAGACATACGATCCTGGTCATATATATCTTGGCCAACTTTGCACTGGTATAAGTGGTTTTCACTGGGATAAAGTGAGCCACTTTGGTCAAACGATCCACTACTACCCAGATAGAATCATATCCCGATCGGGTCCTGGGTAATCCGGTGATAAAATCCATGCCAAGCTTGTCCCACTTCCATTCGGGTATCGGCATACGCTGCAGTAATCCTGCTGGCTTCTGATGTTCTGCCTTCACTCTCTGACATACATCACATACGGCTACATACTCGGCAATATCCTTCTTCATTCCAGTCCACCAGAAACGCTCCTTCAAATCGAAATACATCTTGGTGTTTCCGGGGTGTATCGAGTACGGTGAGTCATGAGCTTCCTGTAGTATCAACTTCCTGATATCTGCATTATTGGGCACATATACACGGTCCTCAAACCACAAGGTGTCGTGCTCATCCTCACGAAAACCTTTGGCTTTTCCTTCCCTCATCTTCTCCTTTATCTCGGCAATTTCTTTGTCATCCTTCTGAGCTTCTCGAATCTTTCCCAATAACGTTGATTAAACCTCCAATGCTGCAACAAAACCTCTAGGGACTATCTCCAAATGGAGCTCCCTGAGATCTTCTGCTAACTCCTTTGGCATTCCTCCGTTGACGAGGGTATTGGCATAACTCTTCCGACTCAAAGCGTCTACTACGACATTGGCCTTTCCTGGATGATAGTGCAACTTCATATCATAATCCTTTATGAGCTCCAACCATCTCCTCTGCTTGAGTTCAGCTCCTTCTGGGTAAAAATGTACTTCAAACTCTTGTGATCCATGTACACATCACAACGATTTCCAATAAGAAAATGTCTCCAGGTCTTGAGGGCATGCACTATAGCTGCTAACTCCAAATCATGCATGGCATAATTCAACTCATGCGATCGAAGTTGTCGTGAGGCATATGATACAACTCTTCCGTCTTGCATAAGTACTCCTCCAAGTCCTAAGCGAGAGGCGTCGCAATACACTTGGAAATCCTTGCGTATATCCGGCAGGATCAGCACTGGGGCTGTAGTCAAACGTTTCTTCAACTCCTGGAAACTTGCTTCACATTCTTCAGTCCAATGGAACTTGGCGTCCTTCTTCAATAACGCCGTCATGGGCTTCGCAATCTTAGAAAAATTCTCAATGAATCTTCGATAGTATCCCGCGAGTCCAAGAAAACTGCGGATCTCTCCAACTGAGGTGGGTGACAACCACTCAGTGACTGACTGAACCTTGGTAGGATCCACCACGATACCTTCTCCTGATATAACATGTCCAAGAAATCCAACTTCCTTCAACTAGAACTTGCATTTGCTGAACTTGGCATATAACTGATGTTCCCTGAGCTTCTCGAGAACTAAATGCAAATGCTCCTTGTGTTCCTCTTCATTCTTCGAGTATACCAAGATATCATCAATGAACACCACGACAAACTTATCCAGAAACTCCATGAACACCTTGTTCATCATACTCATGAAATAGGCAGGGGCATTAGTCAGTCCAAATGACATAACCGTATACTCATATAACCGGTACCTTGTGGTGAAAGTTGTTTTAGGTATATCCTTTTCTCGAATCTTTAGCTGGTGATATCCTGATCGCAGATCGATCTTCGAAAACACTTTAGCTCCTTGCAGCTGATCAAACAAATCATTGATTATCGGCAGTGGGTACTTGTTCTTGATCGTCACTTCATTCAATGCACAATAATCAACAACCATTCTTAACGATCCATCCTTCTTCTCAACCAAAAGCACTGGGGCTCCCCATGGTGATGAACTTCGTCGAATGTAACCATTCTCCAACAACTCCTTAATCTGCTTTTTAATCTCCTCCAGATCATTTGCGGGCATCCGGTATGGTCTCTTCGATATCGGTCCAGTGCCTGGCAATAACTCTATCAAAAACTCGATGTCTCGATCCGGCGGCATTCCTGGTAGCTCCTCTGGAAATACATCTGGGTAATCCTTCACTACAGGCACTTCCTCCTGAACAACTCCTGTGAGAGAATTTACTTGAGTCCTCCTAGGCGCATGCCTAGATACATACTTGATCCTTTTTCCCTCCGGGGTGGTGAGTAGAATAGACCTACTAGCACAGTCAATGTTTCCTCCATACTTCGATAACCAATCTGTCGGCGTTCTGGGAACGGGGGTCCCCAGACTTGCCTGCCTGCGGCCCACGGCGTGGCTAAGCTAGCGGGCCGTACGACCCATCTTCATCAACAAGGCATCCAAGACCCTCGCGAGGGGCCAAGCCTCGCGAGGCGAATGACGCAAGACCTCGTCACCCTCGTGAGGCGGACGACACAAGACCTTGTCAGGAGCGGCCCCACTAGGCGGGCTCACGAGGAGCGGAGATATCAAGGCGAGGCAAACCTCGCGAGCTTCAAGTGACGTGAGCCATGACGATCGAGACCAGGCGGGCGCCAGCACACGCAGCGTCCTTGTTTCCTCTTTGGTTCTAAGGAGGCAAGCGCAGGCGAGGAGTACTGAGGCATCAGGCAAAGGTTGCCATATCGGTGCAACGAGACCAAGACTAGAAGAATGGCAAGACGGAGGTCATCGTGGAGCCCAAGATGGCGTCACCATCAGAGCCTTTTGCAGGCGAAGACCGCTTTTGTCAGGATAGCTTGTACTAGCTGTCCCCTTTCAAATTCGCCCGCCGTTGTTGGCTCCCTTCCCGCTCGATATTTGGGGAGAGGACCAGGGCCTATATAAGTAGAGCTAGCCACCACAGTAGGGGATAGGGAGAGAGAGAGAGTTCTCGCCCCCAAGTCCACAGAGCACAAGAACACCCCCAACCTCAGGAGGCTGTTCTTCCCTTTGTACTGTTCTTCATCAGCCCAAGAGGCAATCCACCACCACACACTGGAGTAGGGTATTAGACCACGATGGTGGCCTGAACCAGTATAAATCCCGTGTCTTTCTGTGTTGCGAGTCCGTCGAGTCCTAGAGGCAATAATAAAGTTATTATTTATTTCCTTATATCATGATAAATGTTTATTATTCATGCTAGAATTGTATTAATCGGAAACATAATACATGTGTGAATACATAGACAAACAGAGTGTCACTAGTATGCCTCTACTTGACTAGCTCGTTAATCAAAGATGGTTATGTTTCCTAGCCATAGACATGAGTTGTCATTTGATTAACGGGATCACCTCATTAGGAGAATGACGTGATTGACTTGACCCATTCCGTTAGCTTAGCACTCGATCGTTTAGTATGTTGCTATTGCTTTCTTCATGACTTATACATGTTCCTATGACTATGAGATTATGCAACTCCCGTTTACCGGAGGAACACTTTGTGTGCTACCAAACGTCACAACGTAACTGGGTGATTATAAAGGTGCTCTACAGGTGTCTCCGAAGGTGCTTGTTGGGTTGGCGTATTTCGAGATTAGGATTTGTCACTCCGATTGTCGGAGAGGTATCTCTGGGCCCACTCAGTAATGCACATCACTATAAGCCTTGCAAGCATTGTAACTAATGAGTTAGTTGCGGGATGATGTATTACGGAACGAGTAAAGAGACTTGCCGGTAACGAGATTGAACTAGGTATTGAGATACCGACGATCGAATCTCGGGCAAGTAACATACCGATGCAAAGGGAACAACGTATGTTGTTATGCGGTCTGACCGATAAAGATCTTCGTAGAATATGTGGGAACCAATATGAGCATCCATGTTCCACTATTGGTTATTGACCGGAGAGGTGTCTCGGTCATGTCTACATAGTTCTCGAACCCGTAGGGTCCGCACGCTTAACGTTACGATGACCTTTTTATTATGAGTTTATGTATGTTGATGTACCGAAGGAGTTCGGAGTCCCGGATGAGATCGGGGACATGACGAGGAGTCTCGAAATAGCCGAGACGTAAAGATCGATATATTGGACGACTATATTCGGACTTCGGAAAGCTTCCGAGTGATTCGGGTATTTTTCGGAGTACCGGAGAGTTACGGGAATTCGTATTGGGCCTTAATGGGCCATACGGGAAAGGAGAGAAAGGCCCCAAAGGGAGGCCGCACCCCTCCCCATGGACTAGTCCGAATTGGACTAGGGAAGGGGGGCGCCCCCTTCCTTCTTTCTCCTTCTCCCTTCCCTTTTCCTACTCCAACAAGGAAAGGAGGAGTCCTACTCCCGGTGGGAGTAGGACTCCCCCCTTGGCGCGCCTCTCCCCTTGGCCGGCCGCCTCCCCCTTGCTCCTTTATATACGGGGGCAGGGGGCACCCCAGGGACACACAATTGATATACGATATTTTAGCCGTGTGCGGTGCCCCCCTCCACCATATTACACCTCGATAATATCGTAGCGGAGCTTAGGCGAAGCCCTGCGTCGATAGAACATCATCATCATCACCACGCCGTCATGCTGACGAAACTCTCCCTCAACACTCGGCTGGATCGGAGTTCGAGGGACGTCATCGAGCTGAACGTGTGTTGAACTCGGAGGTGCCGTGCGTTCGGTACTTGATCGGTCGGATCGTGAAGACGTACGACTACATCAACCGCGTTGTGTTAACGCTTCCGCTTTCGATCTACGAGGGTACGTGGACAACACTCTCCCCTCTCGTTGCTATGCATCACCATGATCTTGCGTGTGCGTAGGAATTTTTTTGAAATTACTACGTTCCCCAACAGTGGCATCCGAGCCTGGTTTTATGCGTTGATGCTATGCACGAGTAGAACACAAGTGAGTTGTGGGCGATATAAGTCATACTGCTTACCAGCATGTCATACTTTGGTTCGGCGGTATTGTGAGATGAAGCGGCCCGGACCGACATTACGCGTACGCTTACGCGAGACTGGTTGCACCGTTGCGAGCACTCGTTGCTTAAAGGTGACTGGCGGGTGTCTGTCTCTCTCACTTTAGTTGAACCGAGTGTGGCTACGCCCGGTCCTTGCGAAGGTTAAAACAACACCAACTTGACAAACTATCGTTGTGGTTTTGATGCGTAGATAAGAACGGTTCTTTCTAAGCCCGTAGCAGCCACGTAAATCTTGCAACAACAAAGTAGAGGACGTCTAACTTGTTTTTGCAGGGCATGTTGTGATGTGATATGGTCAAAACATGATGCTATATTTTATTGTATGAGATGATCATGTTTTGTAACCGAGTTATCGGCAACTGGCAGGAGCCATATGGTTGTCGCTTTATTGTATGCAATGCAATCGCCATGTAATTGTTTTACTTTATCACTAAGCGGTAGCGATAGTCGTAAAAGCAATAGTTGGCGAGACGACAACGATGCTACGATGGAGATCAAGGTGTCGCGCCGGTGACGATGGTGATCATGACGGTGCTTCGGAGATGGAGATCACAAGCACAAGATGATGATGGCCATATCATATCACTTATATTGATTGCATGTGATGTTAATCTTTTATGCATCTTATCTTGCTTTGATTGACGGTAGCATTATAAGATGATCTCTCACTAAAATTTCAAGATAAAAGTGTTCTCCTTGAGTATGCACCGTTGCGAAAGTTCTTCGTGCTGAGACACCACGTGATGATCGGGTGTGATAGGCTCTACGTTCAAATACAACGGGTGCAAAACAGTTGCACACGCGGAATACTCAGGTTAAACTTGACGAGCCTAGCATATGTAGATATGGCCTCGGAACACGGAGACCGAAAGGTCGAGCATGAATCATATAGTAGATATGATCAACATAGTGATGTTCACCATTGAAACTACTCCATCTCACGTGATGATCGGACATGGTTTAGTTGATATGGATCACGTGATCACTTAGAGGATTAGAGGGATGTCTATCTAAGTGGGAGTTCTTAAAGTAATATGATTAATTGAACTTGAATTTATCATGAACTTAGTCCTGATAGTATTTTTGCAAATTATGTTGTAGATCAATAGCTCGCGTTGTTGCTTCCCTGTGTTTATTTTTGATATGTTCCTAGAGAAAATTATGTTGAAAGATGTTAGTAGCAAAGATGCGGATTGGATCCGTGATCTGAGGATTATCCTCATTGCTGCATAGAAGAATTATGTCCTCAATGCACCGCTAGGTGACAGACTTATTGCAGGAGCAGATGCAGACGTTATGAACGTTTGGCTAGCTCAATATGATGACTACTTGATAGTTTAGTGCACCATGCTTAACGGCTTAGAATCGGGACTTCAAAGACGTTTTGAACGTCATGGACCATATGAGATGTTCCAGGAGTTGAAGTTAATATTTCAAGCAAATACCTGAGTTGAGAGATATGAAGTCTCCAACAAGTTCTATAGCTAAAAGATGGAGGAGAATAGCTCAAGCAGTGAGCATGTGCTCAGATTGTCTGGGTACTACAATCGCTTGAATCAAGTGGGAGTTAATCTTCCAGATAAAATAGTGATTGACAGAATTCTCTAGTCACCATCACCAAGTTAATGGAACTTCGTGATGAACTATAGTATGCAAGGGATGATGAAAGTAATTCCCGAGCTCTTCGTGATGCTGAAATCGATGAAGGTAGAAATCAAGAAAAACATCAAGTGTTGATGGTTAACAAGACCACTAGTTTCAAGAAAAGGGCAAAGGGATAGAAGGGGAACTTCAAAAAGAACGGCAAGCAAGTTGCTACTTAAGTGAAGAAGCCCAAGTCTGTACCTAAGCCTGAGACTAAGTGCTTCTACTGCAAAGGGACTGGTCACTGGAAGCGGAACTGCCCCAAGTATTTGGTGGATAAGAAGGATGGCAAAGTGAACAAAGGTATATTGGATATACATGTTATTGATGTGTACTTTACTAGTGTTTGTAGCAACCCCTCGGTATTTTGATACTGGTTCAGTTGCTAAAGTAGTAACTCGAAACGGGAGTTGCAGAATAAACAGAGACTAGTAAAAGGCGAGGTGACGATGTGTGTTGGAAGTTGTTCCAAGATTGATATGATCATCATCGCACACTCCCTATACTTTCGGGATTAGTGTTGAAACTAAATAAGTGTTATTTGGTGTTTGCGTTGAGCATGAATATGATTTGATCATGTTTGTTGCAATACGGTTATTCATTTAAATTAGAGAATAATTGTTATTCTGTTTACATGAATAAAACCTTCTATGGTCATACACCCAATAAAATGGTTTGTTGGATCTCGATCGTAGTGATACACATATTCATAATAATGAAGCCAAAAGATGCAAAGTTAATAATGATAGTGCAACTTATTTGTGGCACTGCCGTTTAGGTCATATTGGTGTAAAGCGCATGAAGAAACTCCATACTGATGGGATTTTGGAATAACTTGATTATGAATCACTTGATGCTTGCGAACCGTGCCTCATGGGCAAGATGACTAAAACACCGTTCTCCGGAAATATGGAGAGAGCAACAGATTTGTTGGAAATCATACATACAGATGTATGTGGTCCGATGAAAATTGAGGCTCGTAGCAGGTATCATTATTTTCTGACCTTCACAGATGATTTGAGCAGATATGGGTATATCTACTTAACGAAACAGAAGTCTGAAACATTTGAAAACTTCATATAATTTCAGAGTGAAGCGGAAAATCATCGTAACAAGAAAATAGCGTTTCTACGATCTGATCGTGGGGAAGAGTATTTGAGTTACGAGTTTGGCCTTCAGTTAAAACAATGTGAAATAGTTTCACTACTCATGCCACCTGGAACACCACAGTGTAATGGTGTGTCCGAACATCGTAACCGTACTTTATTAGATATGGTGCGATATATGATGTCTCTTACCGATCTACCACTATCATTTTGGGGTTATGCATTAGAGACAGCTGCATTCACATTAAATAGGGTACCATCTAAATCCGTTGAGACGACATCTTATGAACTGTGGTTTGGCAAGAAACCAAAGTTGTCGTTTCTTAAAGTTTGGGGTTGCGAAGCTTATGTGAAAAGGTTTCATCCTGATAAGCTCAAACCCAAATCGGAGAAATGTGTCTTCATAGGATACCCAAAGGAGACAGTTGGGTACACCTTCTATCACAGATCCGAAGGCAAGGCATTCGTTGCTAAGAATGGATCCTTTCTAGAGAAGGAGTTTATCTCGAAAGAAGTGAGTAGGAGGAAAGTAGAACTTGATGAGGTAACTGTACCTGCTCCCTTATTGCAAAGCATAAAGGAGTGTTTGAAAGGAGTTTTTCAAAGAAAGACCTCGGTGAAGCTACTTACATATTGAGCATCAAGATCTATAGAGATAGATCAAGACGCTTGATAAGTTTTTTCAATGAGTACATACCTTAACAAGATTTTGAAGTGGTTCAAAATGGAACAGTCAAAGAAAGAGTTTCTTGCCTGTGTTACATGGTGTGAAATTGAGTAAGACTCAAAGCCCGACCATGGCAGAAGATAGAAAAAGAATGAAAGTCATTCCCTATGCCTCGGCCATAGGTTCTATAAAGTATGCCATGCTGTGTACCAGATCTATTGTATACCCTACACTGATTTTGGCAAGGGAGTGCAATAGTGATCTAGGAGTAGATCACTGGACAACGGTCAAAATTATCCTTAGTGAAATAAGGACATGTTTCTCGATTATGGAAGTGACAAACGGTTCGTCGTAAGGGGTTACGTCGATGCAAGTTTTGACACTTATCTAGATGACTCTAAGTCACGGTCTAGATACATATTGAAAGTGGGAGCAATTAGCTAGAGTAGCTCCGTGCAGAGCATTGTAGACATAGAAATTTGCAAAATACTTACGGATCTGAATGTGACAGACCCGTTGACTAAAATTATCTCACAATCAAAACATGATCACACCTTAGTACTCTTTGGGTGTTAATCACATAGCGATGTGAACTAGATTATTGACTCTAGTAAACCCTTTGGGTGTTGGTCACATGACAATATGAACTATGGGTGTTAATCACATGGTGATGTGAATTATTGATGTTAAATCACATGGCGATGTGAACTAGATTATTGACTCTAGTGCAAGTGGGAGACTGAAGGAAATATGCCCTAGAGGCAATAATAAAGTTATTATTTATTTCCTTATATCATGATAAATGTTTATTATTCATGCTAGAATTGTATTAATCGGAAACATAATACATGTGTGAATACATAGACAAACAGAGTGTCACTAGTATGCCTCTACTTGACTAGCTCGTTAATCAAAGATGGTTATGTTTCCTAGCCATAGACATGAGTTGTCATTTGATTAACGGGATCACCTCATTAGGAGAATGACGTGATTGACTTGACCCATTCCGTTAGCTTAGCACTCGATCGTTTAGTATGTTGCTATTGCTTTCTTCATGACTTATACATGTTCCTATGACTATGAGATTATGCAACTCCCGTTTACCGGAGGAACACTTTGTGTGCTACCAAACGTCACAACATAACTGGGTGATTATAAAGGTGCTCTACAGGTGTCTCCGAAGGTACTTGTTGGGTTGGCGTATTTCGAGATTAGGATTTGTCACTCCGATTGTCGGAGAGGTATCTCTGGGCCCACTCAGTAATGCACATCACTATAAGCCTTGCAAGCATTGTAACTAATGAGTTAGTTGCGGGATGATGTATTACGGAACGAGTAAAGAGACTTGCCGGTAACGAGATTGAACTAGGTATTGAGATACCGATGATCGAATCTCGGACAAGTAACATACCGATGACAAAGGGAACAACGTATGTTGTTATGCGGTCTGACCGATAAAGATCTTCGTAGAATATGTGGGAATCAATATGAGCATCCAGGTTCCGCTATTGGTTATTGACCGGAGAGGTGTCTCGGTCATGTCTACATAGTTCTCGAACCCGTAGGGTCCGCACGCTTAACGTTACGATGACAGTTTTATTATGAGTTTATGTATGTTGATGTACCGAAGGAGTTCGGAGTCCCGGATGAGATCGGGGACATGACGAGGAGTCTCGAAATGGCCGAGACGTAAAGATCGATATATTGGACGACTATATTCGGACTTCGGAAAGGTTTCGAGTGATTCGGTATTTTTCGGAGTACGGGAGAGTTACGGGAATTCGTATTGGGCCTTAATGGGCCATGCGGGAAAGGAGAGAAAGGCCCCAAAGGGAGGCCGCACCCCTCCCCATGGACTAGTCCGAATTGGACTAGGGAAGGGGGGCGCCCCCTTCCTTCTTTCTCCTTCTCCCTTCCCTTTTCCTACTCCAACAAGGAAAGGAGGAGTCGGGAGTAGGACTCCCCCATTGGCGCGCCTCTCCCCTTGGCCGGCCGCCTCCCCCTTGCTCCTTTATATACGGGGGCAGGGGGGCACCCCAGGGACACACAATTGATATACGATATTTTAGCCGTGTGCGGTGCCCCCCTCCACCATATTACACCTCGATAATATCGTAGCGGAGCTTAGGCGAAGCCCTGTGTCGATAGAACATCATCATCGTCACCACGCCGTCGTGCTGACGAAACACTCCCTCAACACTCGGCTGGATCGGAGTTCGAGGGACGTCATCGAGCTGAACGTGTGCTGAACTCGGAGGTGCCGTGCGTTCGGTACTTGATCGGTCGGATCGTGAAGACGTACGACTACATCAACCGCGTTGTGTTAACGCTTCCGCTTTCGGTCTACGAGGGTACGTGGACAACACTCTCCCCTCTCGTTGCTATGCATCACCATGATCTTGCGTGTGCGTAGGATTTTTTTTTGAAATTACTACGTTCCCCAACACTTGGCACCATGAGCGCCATCCAACGCTGTGGGGCGCGGGCGGCGCGACCAGGCGTCGTCCACCCTCACGCCCCGGCAAGTACGGGCCGCCGCAAGGGCAGCAAGTCACGCCGCGGCAACAACGCCGCATTCACGGCGGGAGCAAGCAAACATGCGGGCAGCACTCACGGTGGCGCGGGAGCTGCTGCGGTGCCGGCTGATGGAGAGCGGCCGGGATGCACTGCTGGAACGCGTTGCCGAGCTGCTAGATGCAGCGGCATCGGGAGCGCCGCCCTTCTGCTATCAGCTTCCTTCTCAAGCCACGCTGGGGTTTCACGGTGGGCCTCGCCGTAACCACGCGCCGTCGGGTGCGCCTGCGGGCTTCGTCAACACCAGCGCGGCCGGCGGCGCCGTGGGCTCAGTCGCCCCCATACCGCCCGCGACAAGCACGGGCGCAAGTGTCGCCTCTCATGGCTCCAGTGGGATGCCGCGCTACCATCCTCAGGACGCCGCGCATGGCGGGGCAACATGGAGTGTGGGGCACTACGGCGAGGTGTTCGGGGTGACAGCCCCAGAAGCCTACGTGCCCCATGTGATGGACCAGGAGTACGCACCGGAGGACGACCCTGGCTCATTCCTCGGGGAAGACTGGGAAGGAGCGCTGGAAGTTGAAGCCTTCCTAGAACCAACGGAGAACCGCAACGATCGCGCCGGCGACAGCGACTACAGGGTACCACTAATTTCTCAAGAGCAGGCTTACGCTAACCATGGGCTGCAAGTGAATCAGGTCACAGCATCAGTCGGCGACCCCGGCGTGGCAGCATCCCTTCCGCTGGGGGGATCACGCTGGGGACTGCGAGGAGGGAGCCAGGAGCGAGGCCCCTTCCCACGTCACGCGAAGCCAGGCAATGCCCGGAGGTAGGCCATCTGCCGGGGAGGCCTCGACGACCCTTCCCCCGGCAGAGGACATGTGGTCGCCGAGGGCGCCGCTGGCATCCCCTTTCCCCCCTTTGTGTCGTCCAGGTTGCCGGCCGGCTCAAAGGTGGTCGAGGGTGGCGCAAGGCGGGGCCCTCGTCTGGCGATAGGAAGGAAGGCCGGTACCTGTGAAGAAGGCCCAGTGCCTGTGAAGCTCGCCGCCCGTGACACTCTCACGTAATAATGAGTTGGGGCTGTACACGCCCCAGAGTCTCAGGGGTGCCTTCCTCAGGCCCTGGGGCTCCCTCCCATGCCTAGTGGCAGCACTTAGCTCCGCGCTGGTGAGAAGACTCGAAGACCAGAAGACTAGAATAGGCGCCGGACGCGGCCTTTCATTTTGGATCTCTCTTTTCTGTAGCCTTACTTTCTTGATCTGGATTTAAGTTGAAGTCGAGTTTTGTCGATGCGCGTGGGGGGTGCCTTTTCTCGTTCAAACAATTTCTTGCTTTCTGGATTTCGTTTTGCCTGGGACTCATGTCCGTCGCCTTCCCCTCACGAGCCCCTCGCGAGCGGGACCGCGCGAAGCGCACGCGTGCCGGGCGCGCGCTAACGCTGCAACTGGTGCTTGCCTCTTGCGGGGCCCCTCCCTAGGGTCGACAAGCTCCGCAGGATTCTCAGAAACTCGTCGCCTCACGACCCAGCTCGAGGCTGGCGCTGACTAAGGTAACCCACTACGAGAAACTCACCCCCGGACTTACGAGTTCGCTAGGGCACATACTCAATATCATGTAGAAAAGTAAAGGCTGCAACTTGCTTACATGAGGGGCTCCCCCTCTCAAAATGCTCTTACAAGTTTTCCAAGGGCCGCGCCCAAGTTTTCCATGCAGGATGCAACGACAGGAGGACATGGGATCAGCCAGATATGTCACTTGCTGCGTCGCCCTCGGACGCATCACTCGCAACATCTTCGTCTTCGCCGGCACCGTCGCCGCCTTCGGCGACGCCTTCATCGCCGTTGTCAACCACATCGCCTTCGTCTGCGACGACCACCGCCGCGTCGTCGTCAGAAGCGAAGGCTCTGACCAGCGCATCCACGTTGTCCTCCACCCACCGCGCCAGGTCACCCCGGACGGCCTGCGGCACGGGGGCAATGGCGGCGTCGAGGTCAAAGTCAGGAAAGGTGTTCCTGAGGTGGCTAAAGACGCAAGAGAATGCGCGCCCGAGCAGGCCCCGGCTTCTCTCTTCCACGAGCCGGTGAGCCCTGTCAGACCGGGCTTCCAGGTGCATCACCACATCGGTGAAGAAGGTCAGGTGGCTGGCATAGTCATTTGAGTGGGGAGGCGGTGCATTCTCGTCGCAGATGTAGCCCAGGGCGGTATTAGCCCTGTTCCGGAGGTCCTGAAGCATGGGGGCGTGCTCGCGCTCCAGCGTCCGTCGTTGGAGCACTTCCTCCCTGTTTTGCCGCACGACGGCCTCGGCATCATCAACCCGTTTCCGAAGAGAAAGTAGCTCAGTGCGGGCGGAGGCCAAGTCCGCCTGCGCCGTGGCCAGGGCGGCAGCCGTGGCCTCCCCACGCCTCTCCGCCTCGTCCAACCTGGGCCTGAGGGCAGCGGCCCTGCCCGCATCTTCTGTTCCTGCGAGCTTCAACTTCAAGTCATACCTACCCTCCAGGTCTGCGCGAACCTCGGCCACCCGGCGGTCGACTTCCTCTTGGACCTTGGCCTCGCGAGCCTGACGGCATCTTCCGCCTGAGCAACTTGACGCTCCGTCGTCTCCAGTTGTTCGAGCTCAAGGCTGCGTTCCATGGCTTCCAGAGCCAGCGCTTCCTCACGCCTCCGGACCTCTTCTTCCTCAGCAGGCGTCCCCCTCAGCGATGCAAGGGCAGCTCTGCGCGCGTCCACCTGCTGCTCGAGGGACGCACTCCAGTCCTGGAGCTCCCACGCGCGTTTCTCTGCAGCCTCACGACGGTGGTCAGCCTCGCGAGCCTCCTCCAAAGCTCGAGAGCAAGCTTCATGGGAAACCTTGAGGGACGCCTCGGCCTTCGCGTTGTCAAGATCACGCTGATAGTGGCCAAGGTTGATGGCCACCCTCAGCTTACGCCGTTCCTCCACCAGCCGCAGACCTTCAGCCTCAAGGCGTGAGTCGACGCTCGCAAGTTCTCCGCCGAGTCGGCTCATCGCGCCCATCGCCTCTTGGAAGAGCTTATGGCGAACGACGCTTTGCCCGCGCTCGGACTCGAAGGCACGGCCCGCCTCGTCCTCCACCTCGGGGGCTGCAGGCGGGACATCAAGCGGTGCACCACCTCTCGGCAGGGGGCTGGGGGCTGGTGTCACACCAGCGCCGGCCCGACCTCGCGAGAAGCTCCGGCCGGATGCGGCCCGCTGCTCGACGAGGAGTCGAAGGACGAAGTCAACCAGTTGCTGTCCATCACCAGGGGAGGAGATTGGGGAACGCCCGCCAGGCTCCAAGCCAGACCGTGCAGGAAGGGCAGCGAGGCCACGGATTCAAGGCTCCATGAAGGCGAGCGCACCCCCCTTGCCGACCCAGTTCCGGGCGCGGCATGCAGGCTCGGGGTGCACAAGGCCAGCGGGGTTGCCGAGGAAGGTGAGGATTGCAACACGAGGGGCCGATGGCCCTGGCAGAAGGGGTCCTGAAAAGCTAGCGTCAGGAAGGAAAGCAGCAATCAAGAAATCACAAGGTGCAGTACTTACTCGTCGATAGCAAAGTACTTTCGCCGCTTCAACGACCCGAAGATGCTGCTGCCGCTTGGGGATCCTTTCCTCTTGCGGAGCTCCTCGAAGTCCACGCAAAGGCGATCGAAGCGCTGGACGTGACGGCCGGTGCGAGGCGGGGCCAAAGAAGAGCTTGGAGAGACAACTTCAGGGGTGCCTGGCTGCGGCGAACAGTCGGGCGCCGTCTCGCTACGACCTCCCGAGGCTTTGGGGGCATTGACCTCGGGAACTGCATGCTGCGTCGCCTCCGTGACCGACGCCCCAGGGGAGGGATCGCGAGCTCCCGAGGACGACGCTCCTGGATCTCCGTGCAACATGTGCTCCTCAGCACTGGGGCTGCCGGCCTCCGTCGGAGCTCGCCCTCCTGCACCCTCACTTGGGGCAAGCTCGGCACCGGTGTCGAGGAGCGGGACCACATCGACAGGATTCTCGCGGGGCCCCACCAGGCCGATCGGGCGCGGGCCCCACTCATCAAAGGAAGGCATGCTCGCGGAAAACTCATCCTTGTTCTCGCAACGGTACAACAAACAGCTCTTCCTGGGCATGTCGTCCGACAGAGGGGTTCCCGTCAGGACCATAAGCACTGTCTCCTGTGTCTTCAGAGGAAGCCCTTCCTCTTGAAACCCCATGTGGTCTTGACTGCTGAGCAAGGCCCACATCGGGGGGGGAATGGCGCTGAAGCGGAGCGACTCAGCGCTTGACGAACTCCTTCACCACCATAGGCACGGTCACACCGCGGTCCTTCAACCTCCTCAGCCTGGCCCAGACGGGAGCGAGGCGGGGGCTCGTGAGCTTCTGATGTCCCCAACCGGAGTTTGGAACAGCAGGCCCCGCCGGGGCATGGAGTAGAGGGCTGAGCACACCGGCGTCGACAAACACCCATCGTGTCCGGAACTCACTCGTGGATGAAGGAAGCTCGAAGTCAATCCCCGCACCCGCCGTCGCGGCCACGGCCTGGAAGCTCACGCACCCCAAGCTCTGACGAGGATCAGCTAGATGCAATGAGAAGAAATGGCGGAGGAGGGCCACCGAGGGAGCGATGCCCACCATGGCTTCGCACAAGAAGGCGAAGGCGGCAAGAAGGGTCACAGATTGAGGGTCGAGATGCAGCATGTGGATCTGATAATGCTCGAGCACTGCATTGAAGAAGGCGGAGAAGGGAGGGATCAGGCCAGCCCAGAGGGCATCTATGAAGATTGGGACCTCAGTGGCTGCCCGGGCCATGCAAGTGCGAGACGCGGGCCAAGACACCGTCTCTCCCCACTCGTTGAAGCTGGAAGCGAGCATTGGGCGCACCTTGTCCATGGCCTCGTCGTTGAGCACCCGGGATCGACCGAGCGCCGGCTCAATGGCCGGAGGCGCGCTTGGCAAAGGCAGGGGTTTCTTCCCCTTGTCTACCTGTTTCGGCGCCATAGCAGTGGAGCTAGCAAGAGGCAGGTCAGATCAGAGAGGAGAAGCAGAGTCTCGAGGAAGCAGAGAGGTTAGGGAAGCAAGACGCAGGCGGCGGAGGAATAACTGTGTAGGCTGCGGGGGCCGCATAGCAAGGTGGATTCAAAGGCAGCGTGGGGAAGTGGAGACGCCCACGTCCAATCAACCGCCACGCGTCGACCGATGCCGCAGGCTTTTGGGGCCCGCGGCGCTCCATTCTTGACCCTTGGCTTCGCCGCGAAGCCAAGCCCAAGCGCGCCTTGGGCCCGGGGGCTACTGTCGGCGTTCTGGGAACGGGGGTCCCCAGACTTGCCTGCCTGCGGCCCACGGCGTGGCTAAGCTAGCGGGCCGTACGGCCCATCTTCATCAACAAGACATCCAAGACCCTCGCGAGGGGCCAAGCCTCGCGAGGCGGACGACGCAAGACCTCGTCAGGAGCGGCCCCTCTAGGCGGGCTGACAAGGAGCGGAGATATCAAGGCGAGGAAAACCTCGCGAGGCTCAAGTGACGTGAGCCATGACGATCGAGACCAGGCGGGAGCTAGCACGCGCAGCGTCCTTGTTTCCTCTTTGGTGCTAAGGAGGCAAGCGCAGGCAAGGAGTACCGAGGCATCAGGCAAAGGTTGCCATATCGGTGCAACGAGACCAAGACTAGAAGGACGACAAGACAGAGGTCATCGAGGAGCCCAAGACGGCGTCACCACCAGAGCCTTTTTATTGCAGGCGAAGGCCGCTTTTGTCAGGATAGCTTGTACTAGCTGTCCCCTTTCAAATTCGCCCGCCGTTGTTGGCTCCCTTCCCGCTCGATATTTGGGGAGAGGACCAGGGCCTATATAAGTAGAGCTAGCCACCACAGTAGGGGAGAGGGAGAGAGAGAGTTCTCGCCCCCAAGTCCACAGAGCACAAGAACACCCCCAACCTCAGGAGGCTGTTCTTCCCTTTGTACTATTCTTCATCAGCCCAAGAGGCAATCCACCACCACACACTGGAGTAGGGTATTACACCACGATGGTGGCCTGAACCAGTATAAATCCCGTGTCTTTCTGTGTTGCGAGTCCGTCGAGTTCGCCCGCGAGATCTTAGCGAGCTAGGGAGTAGATCGGTAGGAGGGAAAGAACTTCGCGCGCACCCCAGAGTTCGAACATTAAGGGTTTTGACGGAACCCCAGATCCGTCACAATCCATTCCCAGTATCACATCCAATCCTTGTGACTCCAAAATTACTAGGTCGGAGGGGAAAACATGACTACCAATGGTTAAGGGTAACCGATCGCACCATCGGCTGGCCATATACTCTGCACCGGGTGAGCTCACTAGCAAGGGTGTCCTAAGGGCTAAGGTGGGTAACTTAAACTTTTCCACAAACCCCTTGAAATGTATGAATGCGATGCACCAGTATCAAATAAAACAAGGGCGGTAAATGACTTAACCAAAACTTACCGATAACTGCATCAGGCTGCTCTTCAACCTCCTCCACGCTCACGTGGTTCACTTGTCCCCTATTGAAAGGGTTGGGCTTCTTCCCAACGCTTCCATTGCCATTTCCGTTCTTCAATTCCGGACAATCATTGGCATAGTGCCCCAGTCTTCCCGCACTTGAAACGGGTAATGTGACTTTGATCCTTCTTGGCGGGTGTGGCTGGGTTAGAGCGGTTCTGATTGCTTCCTGCTCCATTCTCGTTTCCATTCTTGGGGCCACTGTGGTTATGCGAACTTCCTCCATTGTGAGTGTGGCCTCCATGGTTATGGGTCAATCCTCCTGAGTTCGGGGTGAAACGAGGCTTCTGCTGAGCTCCTGAATTGTACTTCCCTTGTCCATACTTCCTTTTGCGGCTCTCAATCTACTGCTGCTTCCCTTCCATCATAAGAGCCTTATCTACCAGCTCCTGGTAGTTGTTAAATGTTGCCACCATCAACTGCATGCTCATCTCATCATTCAGCCCTTCCATAAATTTCTCCTGCTTCGCGGCATCTGTGGCCACATCATTAGGGGCATAACGAGTTAGCTTACTAAACTCATCTACGTACTGAGCCACAGTACGATTTCCCTGGTGCAAGTTGCGAAACTCACGCTTCTTCATGCTCATAGCTCCAGTTGAGACATGGGTTGTATGGAATGCTTGCTGAAACTGATCCCAAGTGACATTGGCTATAGGGAAAGTGGCTGTGTAATTCTCCCACCAGGAAGCTGCTGGTCCATCCAATTGGTGTGCGGCAAAACGCACCTTCTCAGCATCTGTGCAACCTGCGGTGGTCAACTCCCTTCCAATCTTGCGTAGCCAGTCATCCGCAACTATTGGCTCGGTGCTACTAGAAAACACCGGCGGCTGCAACCTCAGAAAATGGGCTAAGTTGTCAACTGGAGGAGGTGGTGGCGGGTTGTTATTGTTGTTGTTGTTGTTGCCTTGGTTCTGGACTAATATCTACATCAAGGCATTATGCTGCTGGATCAACTGGGTGATCTCCGGTGGGAAGACAAATCCGGTGTCACGTCTCGGAGGCATCTGATGGGTTTAGAGGGGAGAGATTAGAATAGAAATGAGGTCTAGTGAGAAAACACTACCCATATGCACATGAGACAAACACAATCATATAATATCACTCAATCAATCAAGCAAGGGCATACAATCGGTCTAGAACTAACGTTACAAAAGTGCTCAAACTACTACTATATACATGGGAAAAGACTACTAATCATATGGTGGTCATTCTAGAAATTTTGATCGGTGGAAGACTCCATGATATCCGCTCCAGCTTCGTCTTCATAATCATCATCACTACCATCAGGGTCGGAGTCGGTGTCATCGATGATGATGTAGTCTTCAGAACGTATTTCCTTGGGTTCGTTGTCTTCTCCTCCTGGCGCAGGGTCTCCCAGGAATACTCCTATCTTTCTTACCAAGTCGTCATTCTTCTCCACGAGTATCGTCATTTCCTCCTCATATCCACCGCGTGTAGACTTGAGTTCCTCTTCTAGCTCAGTGATCCTAGTCATCGCCTTCTTTAAATCTATCATGCTTGCGCACATCTGGTTCTCCTGGCGTCGAATGTGCTGGTTTAACTCCTGGATGAAAGCTGCAATGGACCTGTCCTTCCTGGTGCTGATCATCTCCCATTGCTTGTCTCGGCGCCCACATATTTGGTAGATAGTATCCTTGAGATCCTTGTTGTAGACTTCGCCGATGCGTTCCATGGCGATGTGGGCTGCCATGCTCTTTCCTAGATTCCAGGTTGGGGCATCAAAGGAAAACTCTATGGGCTCCGTAACTGGCGTGAATGTTCTTCCTGGAACTTGAACTCGAATCATCCATCGCTCCTCTTCTGGTAAAGTGGCGGTGTAGGTCCCGGTGAAGCTTGGTATTCCAATGTTCAGGTACCTAGTGACTTCCTTCAAGTGTCGTCCAAAGGGTGCGTCTTCATCCTTTTGTGCAAACTTGTTCCTCGAGTCCGCCATCCCAAAGAGTAGAAAATGGAGAGGGGTCAGAAATGAGTATGGCTTAAGGTCCCGGTAACAGAGTGGCAATCACACACTTATTACATCGAATGTCTCAAAAGAGAACTTATTACAATAAATATGGCTTAAGGCCATCTAAATAAGATAACATCGGAAGGCTTGGAAGATAAAGTGAGTCCATCAACTCCAACGGCATAGCTGAGTGCATGACAAACGACCTATGGCACCTTACTCGTCGGCTGAAAAGTCTGCAACATGATACGTTGCAGCCCGAAAATGGGTCAGCACATGGAATATGCTAGCAATATAACACAGTAGAGCAATGAACAGATAAAAGCTATCACCACATGCATATATGGCTGGTGGAGGCTCTATGGTTATATTGTTTTGCGAAAAGCCAATTTTTCCCTACAACAAAGGAATATATTTTATTTAATTATCATGGTGGTTGAAACATTGAGAATGGTACCCCCATCTCAATCCCAATTAGAAAGTAATTATCAACCCAACAAATTAATTTGGAGTGATGAGATCAAATCAATAATTCAAGTACCAGATACTCAAGATGTCCATAACCGGGGACACGGCTAACCATGATTAGTTTGTACACTATGCAGAGGTTTGCGCACTTTTCCCCATAAGACTCGATCTCCTCCGTTTGATTTCTCGCACTACATGGTGTTTGAGAAACGGATGACCAAGAAACAGTCTTTCAGAAGCATTAACTCTAACCCCGGGTAGACAGTACCAACCTACATCCCCTACATCTGCTAGCCTACCACTGGAAGAGGTCACACAACATACTCAACTGTGCCAGAGCCCATAATGACTTGTGGCTGCACACGGAAGTTTCTAGCATGAATAAACTTATGATCCCTTTGAGCCTGGGTGGAGGACCATAGGAGGATCACACGGTATAACCCCGGGATCTCCTAGGACAACACTGGTATAACCCCAGGTGCCCAAAACCTACAATCCACCCAGATGTGTATTAAAGTAGCCACCTTAAATTGAACCATTAATTAACAACTCACATCTGTCATGGATACACTCAAACCCAATCCACGTCTACGAGCATAGCATGGCAATATAAGCATAACGTAGAAGTAACTCCCAAGGGTTTGATAATAAAACAGGTAATAGGTTGTACCTCATCATCTACTTCCCATTACCCACAGGTTAAACACATCCTAATCATGCAATGTTTGAGGATTGTAACTAATGCGTAAAAACTGGGTATGAAAAGACTATGATCAATGTGTTACTTGCCTTGCTGACGATCCGCAAAACCTAGTGACTCGTAGTAGCACGCTTCGCACTCTGGGAATTCTATCGCAAACAAACAATAGCATACATAAGCACTCAAGCAAAGATGCATAGGTAAAACTCAAATAAGAAGATCTAACCAGAAAGTTCCACTGAAGAACTCCGGTTTGCAAAAAGAATCAAATCAAACGGAACAACGAAACTCAAACTGCGAAAGAAACAAGGTCCGATTACTAATCTGGACTAAAGTCAAATTTTACAGTACCAAAATCTTGTTCAAGTTGGTTTAACAGAAAGTGGGTTTCGAGACGAAGAAGTAGGCGCTTGTTTCACCTGATTTGGTTAAACGAGCGAAAAGTTATACTAGATCGAAGATTAGGGCAGAAATCGCGATCGAAAATAATCGCGGAAAAACCCTGGAAAAAGAAAAACTGACGAACAAGCTAACGAACGAACGTTCGCTGTCTGTGACTAACGGATGAACAACGTTCGTTAAAACGAACGTACGGACGAATGTCCGCTATTTAACCGAACCGAGAAAAACCGAAACAAAACCGATCTATTTAAAAAAACAAGATGTAGGGTTTTTAAAAAAACCGAACGGTTTTTCTGAGAAAACCGACGAACGGCGGCTACCTCTGGCGAGGTTCCGGCGGGCAGCGACGGCGGCGGGCGGTGGGCGGCGGCGTCGGGCGGCGAGGGG